>NC_048595.1:388961271-389051271 GCF_003668045.3 Cricetulus griseus
AGAACAGGAAGTTAGATTAAAAAATAGTCTTTCAAAATGTATTTAACTAATACAGTCTTTGTTCAACATAAGTCTCCATGGAATGTCCCTTGAGAGACCAAAGCCTTCTGGCAGACTCCCATACTGTTTTGGTTCTGTAGTGAGATGATTTGTCTACTAATAAATCAATGTGTACCTGAGTGCCTTTAATGTGTCAGACACTCTTCCTTTCTGTTAGTTGTAATGTGGCAAGCCTTACTAAAGCTAGGGAGAAACATAAACTAATCAATCAGCAAATTCAATCAAAATTACAGGACAAAACTGGTTGTTGATGTGTAAAAGAGGTAAAGCTGACTTTGAAAGGATCGTCATATCCAGACTCTAAGAAGCAGAGTTTATTCTGAGATCTAAAGGAAATGAACACAAAAGAGGTAAAGGGTGTGCCAGGAGAGAGAAGGGTGGGAGACTGGCAAGAGAACATGGACTTCTGTATCATTTGGTTGTAGAGACATGTGGGATAAAGATGGAGATACAAGAAGGGCAAATGATCAGAATAGCCTGGATTCCATCTCAGTCTCCTGCCACGCTCCATTCCATCTAATTTTCCTTAAAGACTTTTATTGGAACTTGCATTTATCAGGAGGAGGACCAAGTGCCAATTCACACCGTTTAAAAGCAGCCACTAGACATGCCAGTGGCTTTGGCTTATAGAGCACTGAGTACTGATCAATTTTATAAGGCTACAGCTAGTGTCTAGTCAAGTCAAGGTCCAGATACACAGCCATTGATTGGTATCAACTTTTTCCGTGTGCTTGACTCCTCCATCAGTCAGGTTTCTGTCAGGAAAGATAAACATATCTGGATCTCTTCATGAAGCACTGGATGACAGTCTTACAAAGAAAGTAAATGTATGATGGTTGAGGCTATCTGATGGCCTTGAGAAAGTGGGGAATTGATTTTCAGGGCCACCAACCTGCTGTCCCACCAGCTATATCAACCAGGGCAGCTTTCCCTCTGGCTCTGATACTACTGAGGCCCACAGGCCTCTCTGTCACTGCAGGTCACTACCACTGCTCTTTCTAGTCTACCAACTCTCCTCCTAGTGGCATTCTCCAGGATGGGAATGTAGCATCCTCTCTCACATGAGTAGAAGGACAGCACTGAAAACTTCCCCAAGGGAAAAGACCACACACCACCTTCAGAAACAAGTAGGCTTCCCATCTGACCAGCAAAGCAATCCCAAACTTGGCCAAATGTGTGGGTTGTTAGGAAATGATGGATGAAATGAGCATACAAAGTAAGGAAGATATGTTCTCCATTTCTTCTTCTTCTTCTTCTTCTTCTTCTTCTTCTTCTTCTTCTTCTTCTTCTTCTTCTTCTTCTTCTTCTTCTTTCTCTTCCTCTTCCTCTTCTTCCTCCTCTTCTTCTTATTCTCTTCCTCCTCCTCTTTCTTCTTCTCCTTCCCCTTCTTCCTCTTCCCCTCATCCTCCTTCTTCTCCTCAGGAAATGGCTGATGAAATGAGCCTGTAAAGTAAGGGAGATGTCTTCTTTATTTCTTCTTTTTTTTCTTCCCCTCCTCCACCTCCTGTTTCTTTGGTTGAATGTGTCTTGTAAGTGTTTTGGGGATATATTCACCCCATCTGCCAATGTTTCCAGATTCACTGCCTCTCCTTACATGGTCTCAACTGCACCATTACAATTACAGAACCAAAAGCCTTCAGGTATTGAAGTTATATAATGATTATAGCCTTTCAAAGGCAGAGCACAGACTTGGACAATTGCCAATTATACAAAAGATGATGATGGCATTTTACTATTAAAGATACTTTCTAGCATTGTGCCATATTTTTAAATGCATGGTTAGTTAAGCAAACATTAATTCATATTTTTAAACTACTGAGTTTAAACTACTGAACGTTACTGTTCATTAGCTATTTTGTTTTGTTGGGTGGCTTTGGTTTTGAATTTTTAACGAGAAGTCTATTTACTATGCAGCTAAAGATCATAGTGCTTGGTGAATCACTGAGTAGAGGTCATGGTCACACAGTGAATAGTTAGTTAACAGACTTTTCACAAGCTAACAAAGTAGCAATCAGCAAGGTTATATCTCCATCTCCTCGTCTCTTAGCAACATGATAGGGAAAAGACTACCAACTCTAGTGCACCCCAGGACATCACACCCCAAGCAACACATAGTACATCTTCCTAAAAAAATGTCCCATTATGTTCATAGCCCTCAGTTGTCTCTTTGAGTATCTCATTAAGGTTTAAGGAGTCCACAGCCCATACAAACACCACCACTTAAGGATTTATCTGTGCCACGAAGTTGGAGTTGAACTCCATGGGATTGATGTGGACCTTGGTGTCATGCAGGTACAACAAGAAGTCATGTATGCACACGCCCCACACAGTAAGCTCAGGTGTGGAAGCAGTTCATGTTGTCACTTCAGTAGCTATTAATAGCTGCATCTCTCTGAAATTCTATTCATGATCTTTGCTGTGATGTATGTTAATAACTCTTTTTAAAACATTATGCTTATTAATAAGCTAAGGATATAAAATTTTCACAGAGTATTTATAGCAAAACTTTTAGTTTGTTACTAGTATCAGTTGATATGGCTTATTCTTATATCAAGTGGGGACTTCTCCCTAGAATTTTAAAAATATTAAATGTTGAACATTAACAATAAGTCGCAAAATAATATCTAAAAGCACATTAATATAACATTCAAGATCAGAGACACCAAACTGTGTTTGGAAAGGCACAAACTCCCATAGAGAGAATGAATATTACCAAACTCCAAACAGTACTTTCTCTCCGGGGTCCCTGGGAAAGAGTTAGAAGAGACTCTGATGTTATTCGTGTTCTCTTTCCTTGGCTGAGTTATATATAGGTATTTTGCTGTCTTTTCTAAGTTTTGTTGTATAAAACACAAACTGACTTTCTGTTATTACAAAGCTGTAACCCTGAAGGGCCAGAATCTCCTCAGTAAAACTATTTTTGATCTGGTGTTTTGGAAATTTATTCATTTCTAGGGCCACTATAGCAAAGGGACATAAGATAGATGGCTTTAAAAATAGGAAGTGTTTTCTCTCAGTTCTAATCTAGAGGCTAGAAGCCCAAGATGAAGTGCATTCAGGAATGTTTTCTCCTGAGGTCTCTCTCCCCAGGGATGTCTCATCCTGCCTGTTCACAAGGTCTTCTTGCATGTAGATGTACATCTCTTACATTGACTCCAGGTGTGCTAGATTAGGATTCATTCTAATGACTTAAATTCCAACTTAATTGTGTCTTTAAAGACACTGCTGTGAATACAGTCACATTCTGAGGCACTGGAGATTAAAACTTTAACAAATGGGTTATGGAGCTACAACAACAGCACAATTGTCATTTGCAATTTGGGGAGACTGAATATTTGTAAATGGTGAAGGCAAACATCTTCTGTAAGCAAATATGTTAAGTTTTTATTCCAAAGACAGGAAGCAAAGTCTTTAAGTAAATCTATCAAATCTATGACATAGTGTTAGATGGTGAGTGTAGAAGGAGAAGGAGGTGGCAACTGTTTTTAGTAAGAGTGACAGGAGAGGCTTGCTCCAAGATACAGCTGGAAAGGGCATGGAAAGGAGAGGGAAGCTCCATCCAATTGTGTGATCAAGACAATCCTGAAGCCCTGAGATGAGAGGAAGTGTGGATGTACAAGGATACCTGTGTCTGCAGACAAGCCATGGGGAGGTCAGCCAAGTGAGCTAAGAAAAGCAGGAGGCTGAATGCCATCAGGACTTTACAGGATTTGACTAAGTGCTTTGGGTATTATTTCGAATATGAGGCAATGCCTTTAAAAGCATTCAACAGTGAGAATTGACATGCTAGGATATCTATTTTGCAAAAGGGATTTTTAGTCAGTCTTTGAGCATGACACTGGTAAAAAAATATATGTGGACCTCTGGAAACAGAAGCCCAATCATGATGGTCATAGCAAAAATTAAATTCAATTTTAATGAGTGTGGGATCAGTAGAGATGAGGAATCATTATATTTGGGGTATGCCTGAAAGAAGACCCAGAGAGTATATTTTATGATTTGATGAGAAGTGTGAATTGAAATTGTCTGATTTTGGAGATGCATATAAACTAGCAGACTCATCTGCTAAACTGACCAGCAGAAACATGCCCTAAGATAGATCTATCTTCTAAAAATACATGACAGGAGGTAATCAGGAGCCAGTTTAGACATGCCGGGTCCAGTGTTCTTGTTACATACCACAGTGGAGGTAGATGAAGAAAGGGCCATCATGTGAACTGAGAACCTAAAGTTACCAGAGAGCCAACTACATAGTTATATAACTTTATTTTTAGTGCATTGTGAAATTAAAGTACAGAAATTGAGATGGCAGATGTTTTTTAGCCTTGCTCAAAGTTGTCAGATGGTGTTGTTAATATAGTAAATGAGAAGCACAGACTCATTACTTCTAACTACAGAAGAATAACTGAGAAACATCTGTCTCCTGTAGAATACTTTGTATAGGCTTGAAATAAGTCAGCTTTATCTTGATAGGATCAGTGTCTCAAAAATATGAAAGGAGCTCTTTTTCCACTTATAAGTCCTCAACTGCACCCACAGATTGCCCTGTCTCTGGTCTGCAGAGGCTGCAGCAATGTCAGGAATTATCTCTCTTATGCAGATGCTAATAAATGCCCAAGAAAGATGAGAGTATTGTTTATTAACGTTCCATCTTAAAATGGAGAACATTTCTCAAAAGTCCTTCTGAAAACCTCTCCTCTGATTTTCAAGCCTGAGTCACAAATCTGTCCCTACACCCATCACATGACATTTCCATGATTTCTCAAAATGAGCACAGCTTATTATCATCTGAGGATGGCAAAACCTGTTTTGACAAGTGAACGTTCCAGCCAAAAATGAGAAGTGGGCCAGCAAGAAATTGAGGAAAATGGTCTTGATTAATGTTCAAAGTTGAAAAGTGGAAACCAGGTCAGGAGCAGCCTCCATCAAGATACATAAGAGGATAGTCAGTGATGGAAAGCCATCTTCCAAAGCAAAATCCTTTTAACTCAAGCAGTAAGGTATAGTCACCCAAGACAGACATGGGGCACTGGAGACTGGCTTAACACTTAAGAGTGTAGAGAAACAAAGTAGGGTTCCCAGCACACACCTTAGGCAGCTCACAACTGCCTTTAACTCCAGCTCCAGTGGATCATGTCTGGCCTCGGGGACATCTGCACTTATGTGCACCTACCTACACACAGACACACTTACGTACACACAACTAAAATAATAAAAGTAAATATCTTTAAAATATGGGTACAGAAATTAAAACTTTCTGATATAAAGTAAGCTGCCAAAACTTGTATCAACAAATTAAATCCAAAGACCTCTTATTCAAATTTTGTGACCATTAGTTTATTATTAAAATATATATTTTATAATATGTATGTCTCTGCCATAGATAAATATTATGTAATATATAGGCTATCTAAAATATTATATATCATTGGCATATAATCATTGTTAAATAGTAATATATACTCTATCAGAATATTTTTATACCTGCCAGTGTTAAAGATTAAGTGGTCAATATATATAAATACTTTAAAATTGGTCTGTATTATTATTTCAGTGGAAAAATTGTAAATGTTTTTGTACTGTTTTTACCTCCTAGATTAAATATTTTATAATGGTAAATTCAGTATTTCATGGCATATACTATAGTTTGGAAGCTAGTCTGGGAGGGTATAATTTGGAATGAGTGTTGCTGAAGGAGCTTGCATTGGATCTAGCATGAGAAGGGGCACTCATATATTTTTAGGCATTAGAAATGAAAGAAACATTGTTTTTTGAAGAATAATCACATCAAAATGTTTCATAAAGGGATGCCATTATGTCACGGGATAGAACTGCTTCAAGAATAGGATTTACTTCTCTAAACAATGAGGGAGAACTACATTCCAATTTTACTAAATATATGGTGATATTAATTAAACTGAGTAGTGCATGACAATTGGAGAATTTTCCAAGAGTGTATACATGGAAAATGATTCTGTGACAAAATTGGGACAACCTCAACCTGAGAAAACCAATTGAAATGAAGATGAGTAAAATCCGCTTGGGGAGATGACCAACAAGGTGTCCCTTCCTCTCAAATGTCTTTCAATTCCTAGAAAACCCAGCCTGGATTACTTCCTTTTCTTAGATTTCTTCATTTTTATTTTATGAGTGTTTCCCTGAATGTATGTAAGTGTACTACATGTTTGCTTTGTGTCCACTAAGGCCAAAAGAACTATAATTATAGTTGCATATGTTTTTGAGTAGCTATGTGGGTACAAGGAACCATACCTGGGTCCTCTACAAGAGCAGCAAGAGCTTTTAGCTGCTGAGCCATCTCTCTAGCTCCATGAATTACTTCTATAATATTAATATACTGCGTCACAAACCTTTAAAATCTCTCTGTACTAAAGTCCAGTGTCAATTCTGAGAGTCAGTAATGGCAACAATAATTCTGAAAGACATGTAACAAATAAGAGAAAAATAATAAATTATCAAGTAACTAAGAATATTATAGAAATATATAACTAAAAGAAAAATTTCCAGAAGTAAATGACTAAAAGAAGGCTAGCAGCACCATTAGAAATGCTGATATTGAAGAAGAATTTTGGTTCTGATTTGCTGTGTGAGGTTTGACTTGTATAACATGAACATAGTAGTTTTTTAAGGAACTCTCCAGAATTCCTAATGATTTGAAAAGAATAACTAGTCCGTGGTCTTTACAAACTCCTCACAGGATGGAGACCCTAGGCATAAAGCTGGGGAAACAGCATTGGACTAAACCACGCCCTCTGAATGTGGGTACCAGCTAGGAGTCCAAGTCTATGGGTCTCTAACAGTGAGCCAGTCTTTATCCCAAGAGCACAAGTGGACTTTGGGAGCTCATTCCCTATGGAGGGATACTATTGCAGCCCAGATACAGCAAGGAGGACCTAGGCCCTCCCCCAAACAATATGATGGACTTTGAAGGTCCTTGGTGGAGGGCCTCACTATCCCTGGGGAGGAGCCGGGGCAGGGTGGTTTGGGGTGGGGAACATGGGAGGATGGGAGGCCAAGGGAATGGGGGGATGGATATGTAAATATCAGTAATTAAAAAAAAACTCCTCACAGGATGATAAAATCTAAACTTTTTCTTGAACCTACAAGAATTTAAAACAAACTGATATTTCAGAGTCTAGAACCATGAAACCACAATAGAAAATTCACCATTTAAGAAAAGTAATTCTCAAGCAGGTCATAATAACTAAGAACTTTATGCTCAGTGTTGCTTTAGAGTGTGGATGAGATGCTAAGCACAGTATCACAGACATCCTGGCCAGCCAATGTTTGGTTTTAGCCAGTGATTCCTTATACATTTCTACCCTTTTTGAGGAAGCTTTTCTCCTATGGAAGTATAAGGGGCAGGTCAGCTATTTAGAATCATTCAACAGTCATGTTGATTCCATGAATTGTAGTTTCTTATAACTCCATACCTTCTTATGATCATTCTAACAGTTGTGGAGATTCAATGAATTGGAGCTTCTTAGAATTCCATTATCTGGGGAAAGACAAAGAAGCTCCACAGACCCTTCTGATAGACAAATGATTCTAGATCCCACCCCAAGGTCATTATCTCATACAAGTTCATAGTCACTTTAAGACGAGAAATACTAAATTCTAAACAGTATTTCTAACAGGAGAGATACTAATGTCTCCTAGCCCTGACACCATGTCTGAATAAAGAATGATCAAATGAGAATTTTAATACATTTTCCTCAGAGAGAATTTACAGGTAACCATATCACCAAATCATGATTTGAAAGCCAAGGAAACAATTACTGCTGTGGCTATATTTGGAAGCATTTAGATAGCCATAGCTCTCAACTCATTCTGTTATAGATGGTAAGATCACTGTATTCTCTAGCAATGCTAAGATGTTCACAAAGCATCCATGACAGCTAAGCTCAAAATCCCAGGTCTCCCCTCTATAAAAAAAATGACAAGGATTCACATTTTAACTACACATTATACCAACAAAGGGAAATGAACTCTTGCAAAGTGCCATGTGCAGAGTGGATGCTTCTAAGTGGTAGAAATTACAACAATCAACTGAAAAGATATTTATCAATAATTATTAAAAAGGATAATTTATGCTAAACATCATACTGTCCAAAGACCTTACAATAAATGAAGTATTGTAAAGACATCTCCTTTGCAGTGTGCCAGTCATCACTCCCTTTAAGTTATGGAGGCTTCATCTGGTTGTTTGTTAAGGGACTTCATTCAGAAATAAAATTAGAGGTAAAAATGTGTATTTGAGTTTATCTGTGCCTGTCCTTTGACAAACCAAATCCCTTCCATGACAACAAATCCCTTGAATGACTGATAATTAAAGTCTCAAAAAGAGTGACATGAAACAGTACAACACCTAATTTCAGGTCTGCAGCCCTGACAGACCTCAGAGGTCTGTCTGACTCCATTTTCTCCATGAAGAAGGCACTGTTCCTTACCCACCCTTTCCTAGCAGCAATGGAAGAATTTATCCACAACTACTAGAATATTAAGCAGCATGCAAATGAGTATCTTCTGAACATTTCATCTCACCAATAATTGGAGGGATGCATACACTATGTAGAGTTTCTGTCCTGAAGATGAGGATTCATTACATCCAGCTTCATGTCAGGGCAGTGTTACAGGTTCAGCTGTCTCACCTAGTTCCAGATAATGGGCCCTGCCATGCTCTCAAGTATTGACAGATGTTATGACCAGCAGACCGTCTTTTTACATTTGTGGAAAAGCAGAATGGAAAAGAGTTCAATGACTTCATGGGTTTGATTTTTTTTTAGTGTAGACACACAATAAGTGTAAGGACAATTACATGGTGACCAAACAGATTCTTTTTTATTTGCAAGGAGAATCTCTTTCTCTGTTCAGTATACCGAATATAACCCAACAAGAAAGAAGAAACATGGTAAAAAAAAAGTGAGAAGGAAGCACTGGTGGGCATGCTTTTCTGGCCTCTAAAACTAATTGCTAAGAAAGGCTACCACTCCAGTGAGTAAGAACGCATCAGTTCAAACCTTCTCATTCTCTCTACATTTTACCACTAAACCTCAAACCTGATTAGATTCAGAAGAGAAGGTAGAAGCAGTGGGAAGATGTTATTTGTTTTATGAATCTGACACAAGAGAGTGGCATCTGAAGCCCCTATGTTGTCAAACATTAATTTAACTCAATACAGAATAGTCCTGGTGGAAGTTGGATATTTTCCACAAAGCCTGTATGGACACTCTGTGGAATGTTCTAGCAAGGAGTGAGTTCCAGAGCCAAATTCATAGCCTGTGTGACAACATGCTCTGATAACTGGGGATATGAAGCAGAAATCCTGTTTCACTGGTAAAGATTTGGCATATGCTACAAATAAACAAACTCAGGAAATCTATTGATTGCCATCACTGTGCATTGCACATCAATATACATCATTGCTGTACATTGGATGAATAGGACTAAGCCTGGAAGCTGAGGACGTTGTGACTTACTCCAGGCTCCATATAGTCTCATTAAATACTCATGAAATAAAACCTTTTGAATCAACAAGTTAAATTTATAGCAATGGCTTAACAATATATGCTAACATATTTATAAAAATATTCTCTCACATCACTCATATATAAGTATTCCACTTCACATATTATGGCTCAAAGAGGGTAAAAGCCTTTTGAGAAGTCCCGTAGTCAAGTAAGCAGGGCCAGTGTCTAATGGCATCCTCTCTTACCCCAAACCTCACACTCCTGCCAAGCTGTCACCTTGCTGTTTTAAGATGTAGTAAGCCAATTCTACAAGCCCTCATAATTGTAGTTTTACCTTGCCAAAAATTCCTATCAGAATTGAAGTTTTGAGCATGGTTACTTACAAAAGTATAAACTTCCCAGTTAATCATTAGTGGTCATTCCATGGCAACTGCTCAGTCCATTCTGAGAGGAAGTGCAGCCTGGCAGTCTGGCATTTTCTGTTGGGGAAGGACTAAAGTCAACAGCATGGAGAAAAATACCGCTGTAGTTTACACTGCCATCAAACTACGCACATCTGCCAACAGTACAAATGGCTACTTTGCTTGGCTTCTAGATTCCTAATTGTCAAACAAGTAGAAGAGTCAAGGTTGTTAGTGGCTTTCACTCTTCTGAAAAAAACAGAAAAACCACCAAAGCCACTAGTGCTTATATGATCAAACTCTAGATGTACACATATAGACTAATACCATGTTTGATTATTATAAAGAAGAAGAAACATAACAAATGACTTGGAAATTTTTATGGCTCAATGCTTTATATCCTAAAATATTATGGTTGTCTTAGAATCAAAAGCTGCATGACCAGAATGCTAAGACCTTCTGGCTTATAAGATGTAAGACTGTCATTTTGATAATTCCTTGTCTACATCCTGAAGAACTGAAACAGCCAAACATCACAAACTTTCTGAATTGTGCTTGTGGTCCATGGTTACAAATTAGCTACTGACAGAACAAGGAGTAGGTCTTAAGCTTTTTCTACCCTGCATAGATTAGTGTTTTGCTATCTCAAAGATTCAAAGAGACAAGAAGATAATTAGAATCAAAATATGCTATTTGATACATAGACACTAGAATGAAATTTTTAAAAAACACATCCAAGATCAAAAAAGGGAAACAATACATTATAGAACAATCCTGCTGTACCTAAAACACAAATCTGTTTCATTTTATGATTTTGCCTATGTTTTCTTTTCTAGAAATTCTAAAAATAGTTAGAGCAGTCAGGAGGTGGGTGGTGTACACCTTTAATCCCAGCAGCTGGGAGGCAGAGGCAGAAGGATCTCTGTGAGTTTGAGGCCAGCCTGGCTTTCTAAAATAGATGTTTTCTTTCATTGCATTTAATTTAGTTTTATTGTATTTATTTATGTACTTATTTGTAACTAGCAAATAGCATATATTTACGGGGTAAATCTGATATTTTGATCTAGACATACATTGTGAATTCAATGAAACTTATGAGCATGTCCATCACCCTACCAAACTGCTTTTTTATAAGAAGAAAGTTTTTAAAAATGTCTTTTGAGGGGTTGGCAAGATGCCAAGGTAGGTAAAAAAAAAAGTACTGCTTCCAAGTCTGATGGTCTAAGTTTGGTTATGAAGATGAAGAGTGAGAAGTGATCCCACCAAATTGTGCTGTGACTGTCACATATGCCCCACGGCACACACATGCTATACACACAAACACAAAGAAACATGGAAAGAATTAAGACAATTCTTTTAACTCTTTTCAATAAGTATTACAGACATTTTGAAGATAATGATTTTAGTATATAACCTATTTGGAAATTTTAATATCCATCCCACTGACATGAGGTTTTATTGCATACTCCGTGTTGAGTTCCAGGCAAGGGAACTTTCTGCTTGGGAGTGGAGGTTATAAGTCTTAAACGTTCAGTGTTAAGGTGTAGATAAATGGAGAGTAGTATATAAACTTGGAATAAGAAACCATAGTGTGGAAAAAAAAGATCAGAGAAATGACTGAAGAACGAATCAGCTGATGCTGGTTCTGACGAATCAGCTGATGCTCATTCTGACGCTGCTGCTCTCAGACTTTCCGACACTGAAGCAAGCTGGTAGACGCTTCAATTAGAGGACAAACTCACCTGTCTTTCCCTTGGTAGATGAAGTCAGAAATTCTGACAGGCCCCCTCAGCTGATAGATCCACCTATGGCAATGGCCCTGGTATTACTCATGCTAGTTCACTTAGTAAAGTCTTAAGTTGTTTGTCTTGTCTTGATTAGAAATAAACAATTGAAAAACAGGTGACAGTTAAGAACCAATTAGAGAGGTTCTAAAGAACTCAAGTAAGTTGTTACCACAAACCTATTTTTCCAATTTTCACAGTATGACCGCAGAATTACACGTTTCCACATTTGTAGATACAAGTTTTAAGTGACACACTCCTTGGTGGAAGGATTACTTCGGTTTACAAACATAGAAGGAGCTATTCACCCATGTTGCTTTGACAGATTCTCAGTGTTCACCCTCCATAGGATAAGGATGCTCTTAACGGCCCTAGTCCACAAAGCCCTTTGTCTGAGCAAGTGTGTTAGTTCTCCAGTGATGAATTATAGCCCCCATGTAGGTGTGGGGCTCATCCCCATAATCCTGGTGCTTGTAAGATTGAGACAGAAGGATTACTTGAGTTCCTACCAGCCTGGACTACACTGTAATACCCTGTCTCACAAAAATAAAAACAAGAAACATTTCATAAAGTGGCCATGACTTATAGGCTAGTATTTGAGTGAGGAATGAGAAGCTGTTCTAAGTTTGTTAAACCGTAGACGACCATTAATTCAGCCACAGTTGCTGATCTAGGGGAGAGTGACCAAATATTTGCATATTAGATTGAGATGAAAGAAGATGCTCTATGCTTACAATCAAAACGATGGGTTTTTGAGCTGGGAGTTCAGCTAGGATGTCACATCTACCTGGGACATGTGTCTATTGAGGAGAACAATTTGTGTCAAAGATGAGAGGAAACTCTGGAGCAAAGGCAGGGCTGGGCCATCCACGTTGGAGCTTTAGTCTCTAGGGATATTACATTGTTACTTTCTTCCTTTTGGTTGCATTTCTGTTACTTAAGTCAAAGATACTTGATTACTAAAACAGAAAAAGGTTACACAGGAGCTGACCTATTCCTGAAAGGTTTAGTATGCCTAGCTTATAGTACTATTTTTCCCATCTTCTCTTTGACAATTACAGTGCATGTACAGAGAAAGAATAAAGAGTAATCAAATGTTATAGGGACTACCATTGGTAGTTTTCTATTAGTCATGCATTTTCTGAAGTACTTTAATGAAACAACTGTATGCCAATTGCAGTAAGTGGAGCCCTACATATTCCTTGGAGTGACAGAGTTGGAGTGGGTTGTAACACAGCTTCCACGATAACCTAGAGAAAGCAAAAGATGGCAGTCTGCTGCCTTAAGACCTATCTTTGAATATAGCATCCCCTTTACCACCCAGTTTATTAATGAACTTCCACAGATTGTGCTATCTAATTAGGAGAAATTATGCTGTGTATGTTCATGTACACACATGTATGGATGCATGTATATGCACATCATTGATAAACATATCCTCAGTTCTCATAATAAATAGATGAGATGCATTTAGTTCTATTTAACAGTGAAAGGAACTAAGGTATATAAAAAAAATCAACCAGGAAAGGGTAAAAGCAAGGCTGGTCCTTGTTACCTGCCTTCCAAGCTCTTTACTTTGAGCTACCATATAGTACTATTCCCAAAAAATTCTTACAATTCCTAATAAGAGGGAATCATTACCTGCTTAAAAACTGTTCATGGAGAGGGTACCCTTTGTCCTTGTCACTGTTCTTTAAAGTTTAAGGGGATTATACCACAGGTTTTATTTAACTCACATGGGTTTCCTTAAATGGTCCTCTTCCTTAAGCCAACTCTCCTATATTACCCACTTAATGCTTTCTGTCCTACCTGTGCTTTGTAATCAGAAAACAATATGACTAATGTACAATGTGATTCAATTTGAGTATATTCTATGTATAAGACACAGAATAGTTCAAGCAATTGAAATTATGCTTTGAGTATACGAAGCTCTGTATGGAAGTTGTCCATAGTCTAGGTGTTAGCACATGGACACAAGAAATGATACTTCTAAGTATGATGGTTTTGTCAGTTAAATGGAAGTGGTAGCTGGGGTTGGGTGTTTGTGGTGACTCTATATATATAGTTTCTAAGAATATAGAATGTTTCTAAGAATTCCATGTATGAATGTATGAATGCAGTGTATTTTGTTCATATTCATTGACTCTACTCCTTGTACTAACTTCCCCTGGATCCACCTTCCATCAGCCATCCTGCTTCTAAATCCATGTATTTTATATTTTTAAAGTCCACTGAATCAAATTTGTGCTATAGGTGTGTGATCATCCACTGGTGCATGATTGCCCACTAGAGACCACACCACTGAAGAATATTGGCCCTTCTCGTCTTAGCAGCTACCAGCTGTCACTAGCTCCTCAGCTGGGGGTAGAGGTTCATTGGCTTCTCCATGATTCATACTGACTTTCTTGATCTTGTGTAAGTCTTAGACAAGGATCCACAGCTGCTGTGATTTGGGGATTGTTCTGTTGTGCCCAGAAAACCCTGTCTTCATCACAGTTCTCCCCATCCTCTAGCTCTTCTAATCGTTCCATTCCCTTCTGTGATCCTTTCTTTGTCTTAGAGGGGCATGTGTCCCTCTTATAGCTGAGGGCTCCACAGACATTTATCGCCTGTACTTTAGTTGTCAAAAGTAGAGTTTCAGTGTTACCTGCTTTTAGCTGCACAAATAAGCTTCTCTGATATGTCAACTCTGTGAGCTTCACTAATGTATGGCTATGGGATACATATTTCAAGAGCAATTTGAAGCTATGTTCATTTAGCAAAATAATATTTGTAAGTGCACACCTGTTGCCTATCAGCTCCCTAGCCATGGGTTCTTGACCAGATTTACAGTAGCAGGCATTTTTTCGACCCATGGACTGGGTCTTAAATGGAATAAGAAAGTTCTTTGCCGTCCTCATCACATTCTTGCTACCATTGCATCAATGAGCTTATCTTGCCAAGTTGATTATTACTGTAGCTCTCTAGGCTCATAGCTGGCTCAGATTGCTGATGACTTTTCTCTCCAAATAGGCATCATTGCACCTTCTGGTACTATGAAAGATAAACAGTAGTAAAGGGGAAGCTTCCCAACCAGTAACAGCTGATTTCTCCAAGTTCTGTTATCAAAGTGTGTGGTGTCTTCAGCAATAGAGTCTCACCATCAAGTTCTGGTGGGCAACAAAGAGCAATGACAATAGTCAATGTTGTTTGTGGGTTTCTAGGACCCTCAGGACCAAAAACAGCTGGAGAGGATGTAACTTACACCTGCTGCTGCCCTTTTTATTTGGCAACTTACAGATTTGGAGAGAAACACTATGCCCTATGTGAGGTAGTTTTACTTGAGAGAGAGAGGGGGGAGGGAGAGAGGGAGAGAGAGAATGAGTGTGTGTGTGTGTGTGTGTGTGTGTGTGTGTGTGTGTGTGTGTGTGTATGTGTGTGTGTGTTTATAGATTTCCATATGGATTTCTCAAATACCCTTAGCTATCCTTACTCCTACCTCTCCTTTATCTTTTCCCTACTTAACACTCCCCAAATATTTTCCTTTCCCCTTTCTATGGCCTATGTTATACGATGTTCCACCCCTCAAGATTTTTCTCTTCCCCCAAGTAGTTCTGAAAGGTGCTTTAATAAAACGCAGTAATTTTCTCTACCTAAGACTACTCCTCTTTGAACTGAAGTAACTTAATAGAAATTTCTGCTCCCTCTCTCTTTACATGGCTACTCTCTTTACCCAAATCTCTCCTTCCCCTGAGTTTATCTTCCTCCTCTGAACTAGTTAGAGATCCTCTTTTTTTCTTCATTTACCCCATCTGATCATGTGTACCCTGCAAGCCCTCTCTATTGCTTCCATATCTACTCAGTCTCTGGAAATGGTCCTGTTTTCCTTTGTTTCTGAAGTCACTATTAGGTTTGTATTCCCATCTGAAGATTGAAAGCTAGGAGCCTCAAATGAGAGAGAAGAAGTGACACAAACACTCATGCACACACTTTGTGTGATTATAGCCCTTCTTGAAGAAATTAATAAGTCCAGGAGTTCAATTTAAAAATAGTCAAGAAAGTCCAGATTAAACAAGGTACTTTAATTTGGTTTTACATTGATTCTGATATGGAAAAATGGTTCATGAGACTGGTGCTTATGTTTAACAGTCAGGAGATCTATGAAAAGCAAAGTATATAGTCAGTATATACTATGTAAGAACCGGAGCCATTCAGGAGAGCAGTAATATGATATATGGTTTGTTAAGTATAAACTGAATACACTGAAAACCCCTCAAGAATATATTTTTATATAGCTCACATTTATAGTGACCAAATTGTAATTCAATTTGGTCTCTAATTTCTGTTTGGAACGTAGAGGAGAACTGAAGATGCAGACCACAATTACATAAACTAGATCCATTAGAGGTATTAAATATAACACATAAACACAGAGAGTTTATTTTAAATAAATCAAATATCCTGGTGTCAAGGCCACAAATTATGAAATTGTGTTTGGTTTTCATTCTAACACCAAAACTTCAAAATGGCAACACTGATTGACTAAACTGCTTTTTGCAGCCACAGTTAGGAGAGTGCCAAACCACATATTCAGAAAAACACATCAATACATAGCCATTGCTGATGTAATTGTGGTCAGAAGATGGAGCACTGGAGTGTCCCCATGGTCACCCTAAGATGGGGCTTCAGGATAGATCATTTAAATTAGGTCAGATATGGAAAACTAAATGTTTTTCTGTTTAATTGAGGTTTGTTATTGGTCATCTTATCAGAATAAAATAACATGTGGGGTATGGCATATTTTTAAAACTATGCAGAAAAATAGGTTTAAAACCATGTAAGAGTGTAAAATCCTCTTTCAAGCAGCATAGGTAGTTGCTGTGCTTTTTTCACATGGCTGTTTTTTTCCCCATTTGTGTCCTTCCTTGACACAGAAAGGGCACAGTACAGTGTCCTCAGGTGGTAAGAGCATGCCTTCAGTGCTGAGTAATACTAAAGAGTCATTCTCTCTGCTGATGACCCTTTGCTAAATCATTTGCCCTGAATGGGTTTTAAGAAATTTATATTGGCTTGAGTGATATTTTTGTTTAATATATTATCGAGGAAGTAGAATGTAAGATTAAATTTACAGTTCCTTTAACTTTCTGTTGATGCATGCATTGTATGCTCAGTTTTTCATTTCTTATGCTGAAAACCTAAAATAATAGCTTATGACACACAAAAAATACCTACTGCTCTGGACTGTTAGGTTAACGTATTGTGTGTGTGTGTGTGTGTGTGTGTGTGTGTGTGTGTGTGTGTGTGTGTGTGTGTGTGTTTGAAAGAGAGAGAGAGAGAGAGAGAGAGAGAGAGAGAGAGAGAGAGAGAGAGAGAGAGAATAAAGATGTAAAGAATTAATATACCTTCTTAGTCCCACTCTGTCAGGACCACCAAAATCTATTTTGTGCTGTGGATCAGCATTATGAGATCCCCTAGTCATCATCACAGTTGTTGTTATTGACAGCAGTTTACAACATCTGCATTTTGGATGCTCTTGAGTAGCTGTTAAGGGCCCAGTGGCCTTTTATATTCTGTGCCCAAGTTTTGACCCTCACTGACTACTTATGTTTTTAATTTCCTTATTTCTTTTATTTTTGAGATTAAAATGTAATCACATCATTTTCTACTTTCTTCTTCCCTATCCTCCCTACAAAAGAGTGAAAACCATCTACTCCACAGTCCCAAGCCTGTACACTTTCCTAAGCCTGTTGCTACCAGAAAGAAGAGTCAACACTGTTTTAGACTTAAAGGAGTCTTTCTTCTGCCTCTGGATCAGCTGATACTCCTGAGTACCTGGCTTCCAAACTGGAAGCAATGGAGTGTTCCAGGGGGAATGACATGGGATGAGAATTTCTGCCTCTCCCAATCTGCCCATGTGTTTGGTAATACCCTCTTATGCTTCCCAGCATGGCAGCAGAGCTTACCAACTGGACAATAACTGGAGCCTAATTGGCGGGTACTCTAGGCAGATTTCCTTCTGCCAAAACAGAAGGGTACTGTAGTTGTAGCATTTGCAAAGACTCTTCTGTTGGTGGGTTTTTCCCATTGGAGGAGGTACCCATCCAATAGAGAGCAGGTCACTAGAATGTGGGCAGGGGTTTGGCCTTGGTGATACCTCTTCTACAAAAGTTATGGTGGACCTCCATTTCTTGGCAGGTCCTTTCCAATCAGGGATTATGGACAATCAGGCATAACTAAGACAGAGTGAACCACACTATTCTGTCCCAGGTCTACAGTCTGGATTGTTAACCAGGGAAAGTAGGCAGCCTGTGCAGGTGCCCCTTGATCTGCCATCTTCTGGGAGGTGACTGGCCTGAGAGGCTACATCAGAACAGAATGGCCTGTGTCCACTAGGAACTTATTGGATTTCCACCATATATTTGCTGTGTCCATTACCTTCTGTGGGCTCAATAGGATGGAGCTCTTACTCCTTCATGTCTCCCTTAACTGGAGGACTGGAAGCAATTTCTTCTTTTTCTTCTGTTTGGGCATCCTTTCTTCCAATGTACCTTGTGTTTACAGTATGTGTATCTATCATTCTCCTTATCCCTAGGCCTACTTTTGCCCATTCTCCTTTGTCTGTTTCCTTAAGGGCAGCTACCACCCTCATTAGTCTCTTTCACTGTTTTTTCTTTGCCATGTCCTGGTTGTTGTAGACTTTCTGAGGGATTTCTAAAATCTGGGACCTATTCATACCCTCAAATTGCTGTATTTTTTAAAGTTTCTCTCTGATGTCTGGGTCTGATGGCATGACAAAGACAATATTTGTTGCTTGCTCATTTTCTGGGGCATCTGGATCTATTGAGGTAAACATGCAATATTGTCAGGGGTCATGCAAGAGGACCAGAAAGCAGCTTTGGAATTCTTGGAAAAATGGCCCACTGGACAGTATCATCACAATGGGTGAGTCTCAGAGAAGCAGAACCCCAAGGACTATGTGTCCTGAGGACCTCATGCTGTTATTGAGCATAGCTCTGTTTATTGCCCTCAGGGTTACTGCATCCATCATTATCTATGAGTTGTATGAAAACTCTATGAGTTTCTAGCCCCTCACTAGGCAGTGTCACTGGTACTTACAATAATAGTGAGTGACTTTTTCCAAGCATTGCTGCTGGATCAGATTAATAACTCAACCACCCCCTTGGAAAGAACTTAGAGATGTACAATTGTTAGTAAAGTTAGGTTAGGATATTTTTGTTAATGGCATTGATGTAGAAAATCTTGAGGAAGAATTTAAAGTTTAGAGAGGCTCACTTTTGTTAGTTAAGCAAGGGACTCATTGAGGTCAAGGGAAAAGAGCAAAGGCAACCTGGCTATTACTAGCAGACATGCCTTTCTTGCTAAAGATGGGTTGGTGATCAACGACAATGATTAATTCCTTGTACCCATTTTTGCCCTCAGCTTCCTGATGTAATTTAATAAAAAGAAAACTGTCAATGAATGGGTATGCACCCTGAGGATTTAAAGTAGAATTGGATTGTTTTTTATATAAAAGTTTATATTTGTGATTATTTTAAGATTTTATAAGATTACCTATTGAGATAATAATAAAAATGATTGCTCCTTTGTAGCTGCAAAATGTAACCTGACAATAGAAGAACTGGCTGAAAAAAAATACCTTGCTTGCTTGCTTATACTTTTTAAATCTATAACAAATTGCTTAAACAGAAATGTATATGGGTCCTTAGGAATAATTTGTTTTTCACCTGTGATACTTAAAATATTTAACTTTTAATACTTTAAATATGTAAGGGAAATGGGGAACATGCTGTTTTTTACTTGATCATTCACTTGAAAAATAGCTTGAAAGATTTTATTGGAGTATATAAGTTGTAGGAGAAAATAAAGAGGCACAGAAGGAAAAACATCAGGAAAGACATAAAGAAACAATTAAAGATGAGAGACCCAGATATGTTGAAGATTTTATATGTGTGTGTGTGTGTGTGTGTGTGTGTGTGTGTGTGTGTGTGTGTGTGTGTGTGCCCTTGTATGTTTTCTTATTTTTCCTAGCTGCTGCTCTCAAGTCTGCCAATAAGACCTAAGAAAAATTGTTCAAATACTCCTCACCTCTGCTGGTGTGGTGTTGAGGTCCTGTATAACTGAACAAAACAGCATGTGGTTGTGGCTTATTTTTTAATATACAGAAAAGCAGAAAGTTAAATGAAAACCTGCAAGAATCCAGAAAGCACTTTGAAATGGCACAGGTGACATCCATGCCTTCACATATGGCATTTGGTTTTTATTTATTTATAGTACGTCTTGCTCTACTACCTTCTGGTGGAAGTTTGAGACTCCTGGATCACAGGGACGATGTTAGTATTGCAATGTTATTATTTTCATGATTTATTTAAACAAAATGTAGAGATCATGTCCATTATCTCACACACAAAATCTTTGATAAAATGTTTGTATTTCTCTCATATTGCCTAGAATAAGAAATATTTATTTTTCATAAAGGAACATTTGATTTTCAGGTCAACACAATCCTGCTTCTCCAAAGCAGACTGGTTGAGCAGGAGTTTAGCTGATGAAATGACAAGTATGCTTTTGGTTTTTGCTTTGTAGGTGTGTCCATGCTGTCTTGGAGTCTCCTCAGCTTGCTACTGCCCTCCCTTGGCTTCCTTGTCTACATGGAATTCTGAATGTTGTGACATCTGCTGTTCCCAGCCCAGCTCAGAGGACACCCTTCATCCTGGGATGACTGTAATTCCTTCTAATCCCTTCGGCTCCATCCTAAACCAAATAAATTAGACTCTAACAAGATATTCAACTGATCTCCAACACATTATGACTGAGGCATTCAGGAACCCCTTCATCCAAAAGAATAACTTTTAAATGGAAACAAAATGATTTTAACTTGTTCCAATATGCCTTATAAACCATTTAACCTGATTCTGTGAGGGTTGCATGATTCAATTCAATGGACAAGTTACAGTGTTCAATTTAATACCATAGGCTGTAGAGTGAAAGTAAAATCACCATACATGGTGCTTTACATTTAATGACAAGTTGTGAAATTTAATAGAGGTTGAAATGTTGATTGTATGTGGTATGTGTAAAGTAATGTAGTCTCTTATATTAGCCTATCTGTTTGGGGTACTGCATATTTTTCAACCCCCTGCCATTCATCATATTTTGAGTTTTCCATAAAATTAAAACAAAAAATAGAACAAAAACGTTTTGACATAAACACCGTTACCAAATCACCTTACTGAATGAGTTGAAAGTTTTTGACTGTGAAAACCAAATTATAGAACTTACTATCAGTATTCTTATTTTTGAAGTAATTTTCTACATATTTGCTTTTCAGAATCTGTAAGCCTCTTCCGTTAGTTTTCTAATGCTGAAGTTCCCATGCCATGTGACAATTTTTTACTTTTGTATTCTAATCTGAAGTTGTTTTGTGCTTTTCCTCTCATCACTGTCAAGCCACAGAACTTGCAGCTCATCCTGGAGCACTGGCTACTGCTTCGTGTGTCCATATGTGGAGTGGCAGGTTTTGGGGGGTAGTGTGCTTCCATTTTTATTCAACATGATAGTCTTTATACAGTTAGAAATAAGTGACAGTACAGTATCAGAATCTTGGAATGTTCTCGTTGCTCCAGTTTTGTGTTTCATGCCTAACTATAAGCTCTCTTTATAGAAGGTGTAGAATCAAGAAATCATATGCAGGTTGAAAAAGTTACAGAATTCCATTTAAAGAAATTTAAAGCTCATTTCCTATTCCAATGCAATACTGAAAACTGGCTAAAAATACCAAATCAGAATGTTGCTAGTGGTCCTAGGAAGAATATGCAAAGCTGGGAGGCAGGAGAGGTAGACAGTGTCCTATCCAGGGATGTCTCCCAAGTGTTTATGTGGAGGATTTTGTGAGATGTGAAAGGGAAATCTGTGTTTCCTCATTATTCACAGTGTGCACGGAGATGTGTCTGAGTGTGGGTGCGAAAGAACTCGGGTAATAAAAAATTAGCTGGCTCCTGGAATAGTGCAATGTTTGGTTCCTTGAGAAGTCTAATCCTATTTTATTAGCACAAATTTGCTGGCTAATTAGAGACAGAGTTTATCTTTTTAGAAAGGATACCCTATAGGTCCATAAAGAATATTTACAGGAAGCAAAAATAGATCTATTAATATGTTACCCCTATCTTTAATTTGTATAATTTTTGTACTATATGTGTAAATGTTAAAGTCCTCATTATGAAAATATCAATAAATATTTCATTGATTTACACTTAACACTTTGTTATACAAATGAAGCTTTTTAAAATCAGTAAAACAGATGCTTTCCCAGTAGAAGTATGTCAACAAATCATTGACAGATTTCATAAAATATTTAAAGATTTGAAAACAGAAGAAAATGACTTCATACTTTAGGGAGATGAACACTCTGTAAGCTTTCTGTACAAATGTTGTGTTTTCCTTGTTACATTTGGGGTTTTCCTCTTGCGATGTGACCCATGTTGGGCATTTTTATATCATCAATAATGACTACATCTTTTGCCAAATGCATGCCTGCCTTTTTATTTTCTAATATATGGTAATAAAGACCAAAACTGGCTAGATTTTGCATGAAATGGTTCTGAAAGATAAGAAAACAGACTTGAAGGTTGTTTAGTTTTAAGTATGTGGTGGATAGACTCAACTCTCATGCACTAATGACGTCTGCTTTTCATTTTCTCATATAATTGTACAGAAGTGACTGGGACCATCAGTTTTAAATGGTTATCAAGCTAACCAATGTATCATATGCTTTAAGATGCAAGATTCTTAATTAAACTTTATATAGATATAGACACATCTGTTGTTTCTTTGTATTTCAGGAAAGGTAATAGTAGTTTTATTTGATACTGATAAATAACAAATTGATTTTTTTAGTTATTTTTTATCATTTTTTCAATGGAGTAGTGTAGGACTGTGGTTTGTCCTTTTTATGAATGAATACAAATTATAAAGAAATAAATGTCTTACTGTTGCCCAAAAAGTAACTGTCCTTTTAATTTACCTGAACTTTATATTTGTTTTCTTTCTTAGAAAGTTTTCATGGAGGAATTACTCCTGGATAAGTATATATTCTGAGTTGAAATAGTTTACTGGCACAAAAATTCACACGGGCTAAAGACATGGCTCAACAGTTAAGAATACTGACTACATCTTTATCAGACATCTCACTGTCAAATATAACTCTATCAGATATCCCATTGTCAAATGTAACTCCAGGTCTAGGGATCTGATGCTCTCTATTGACTCCATGGCCACCTATATGTATGTGAGATGAACCTAAACTTACCCAGACAAATACACATAAAACAAAATAATAAAAATTTTAAAAAAAAATCTAAAAAAAAAAAAAGCAAAACTGTAGCCAGAAACAATCAAACACTAAACACTAGAAACACTAGTATCAAATGGTTTGCATCGGAACACTAGGGCAGGATTCTAGATACCCAGAAAAAAAAAAAAGTCTGCTTACACTTGAGTGTGCTTAACTTTACTGAGGAATTTACATAAATCCTCGAATCTAAAGGCAAGGAGCCTGAAACACATAAAATCTTCTCAGAGTCCAAAGCAAAATTGAGCCCAGGACTTCTGTCTTAATGTACTTAATCATACTTGAACAGTCTGCCACATAAGCCAGTATTTGCAGGTTTCACAAGTATTGTAGAATATTGGGATTGGGGGGATTATTGAACCATTATCCCCCAATTTTTTCTTCTAACAGTTCTCTTTTGGGACTCTCAAATCATCTTTTTATCACAAGTGATTTAATTCTTTCATGTTTAATTGGATGTCAATGTGCTGTTCTATAAATTATGTGGTAAATTTTTCAAATCCATTTTGATACAGTGTTTCCTGGATGCGTGATTTTACAAATGGCTTGTGCCTGTGTAGCTATTTCCTTCTAATTGAAATACATTGAACAATGGCCCATAAGCCTCAGAAAGTAAATCAGATTTACAGAGCTGAGAAATCTTTTAAAACTTACAAGACTCACAGAGCTGTTCCCTGGGGTTATATAAGCAGTCACAACGTCTGGGGAGATGACAGACTTAACCCCTGGCTGAGCTGCTTTAAGTCATTTAGGGTGCCCAGAGATGAAGATTGCACAGCTCACACTCCTGAGGTGGGTTCTTTGGTGTTTATTTTAATTGGTTTCAATGTTGACCTGCCACAAATTAGAAACACCTGAGTACAGATGTTCACCTGAAGAACTGAACTGATTACCTTGATCTCATGCAGGAAAAACCACCCACAGTGTGGCAGCACCTTCTAGGCACACAGGAGAAGCCAAGAGACATGGGAGGAAACAAGAAGTGCAAGATGGAAGAGAGGTACCACCACATGATAGAACATAGATTAATATAAACGGGTTCATTTAAGTCATAAGAGCTAGTTAGAAACTAGCCTAAGCTATAGGCCAAGCTTTCATAGTTAATAAGAAGTCTCTGTCATTATTTGTTAGCTGTCTGGTGGTCCAAAAAAAAAAAAAGACAATGACAGCTTTGCTTTTCTGGTTTTTGACTTCTCTTGAAGATGGATGAGATAAGCTACTTTGCACTTTATTTAACATCTTTGCAACAGACTAATTCTATTTATGATAAAAGCCAATCATTAAACACCTGGCTTCTAACCCTGAAGTTCCTAAAGGTTCTGAAAAACTTTTAGTCTCTCCTGCACCTTTAGTCTTCTCTCTGGTCTACAGTATGCAAAATCTGAAAGGAACTAGTTGTTGTATCGACAGTTCAATTATTTTAAGAAGTCACTGTATGAGTAATTGAAAATCTTTCTAGACTCATTACAAATGGTCTTCTTGAGATTGTGACTCATCTGTTCCCAGGGAAGATACAAGGTTGCAGTCTAACACCACCACAGACGCTTTCTAAGACTTGTTCCAACTAGTCTTTCCCACCACTGCCTGGTTCCTGGCATACCATCCAGTTCCTGGCAGTATACCCTAGTTCCTGGCAATATCACCTAGGTTCTGGCGCTGTCTTCCTTGATCCATCCTTAGATGCCTTCCTAACACAATGTCCATGGGAAATTCACCATGCAAGTACTTTTAAAACCTCCAGAGATTTCTTTCTTATTCCTGGGTAGCAGCCAGACCTTATATCCAATCTGAATTATTGGTTACCCCACAATATTTGTGCTGCTATTGCATTCATGGTAGTATATTGCCACAGTAATCATTATTACACTTTACATGATTCACTGCTGCAAATACTGACCATTTTCCCAGAACCCTGTAGAGCACCTTCTGGTACTTTCATAAGCTAGTAAGTAAGGCAGAAGCTTCCTAGTTGGTACCTGTTTGATTTCCCCATATCCATGGCCAAAGTGTGTCCTGTTGGTTTTACAATCAAGTTCTGATGGGAACAATAGTCTCTTGCTTTGGGAGTCTCCCAGACACCACTGGCCAACAACCCCAAAGAATTTGTCATACATCTAGCATTGGACTTTTTATCTGAAACCTATGTCTTCTGCAAAGAGCATTATCCCCCCACACTGATGAGTTCATGGGCATCAGAAATGGAAATCTGTGGGTTTCATATAGCAACAAAAACAAAAGGACACAAAACTAGGATGGGTAGAGGGAGAAGTAGGGATTGAATCTAATCCAAATACACTGTAAGCATATATGGAAAATACTCAAAAATCAATTTAAAAGTTTATTATCAGTAACTACATTAAAAATTCTCAGGAGGTAAAATTAATTCTTTAATTTAGAGGCTCAGTTTCTGTTCACCTCTTCAATCACAATTTATCCTACCTGTTCAACTGGTACACATTCAGTTTAGAATGTATTCTCCTGTCTGTCTTCTCTTTCTACCTCTTTGAGTTTGTATACAGAATCCATTGGCTTCTTTCTAAAGTGCCTGTGTAGTTGGCTTTTGATCATCTCCAACATCTAACATCCCTGCCCCCTTCTTAGGACACTTAAATCCAATCACCTCATGGTAAATTCTTATTGATTTGAACTTGTTCTACCTTGACAGCTCTGAGCTACTTCCAGAAATGATGTATAAATTAAAATGAATTTGATTGTAAGCAATGTAAAATTCAGTTCACAAGACATTATTTTCTCCTTAAAAGTTCAGATCTTGAAGTTGCCATGGTTAGCTCCTCGGCAGTATCATTGGTCACACTGGGCTTCCAACTTTCTTACCACTCAGAGTATAATTCACTTGGAATTTCTTGGTTTGAGATGTGTGGTAAAACATAAGCCAGCAGAGAAAAAAAAAGGACATCAACTTTAAATGTCAAAAAAAATCAACAAAGGTCAGAACTAGACGGTTCAAGTTATAAGGGGAGGTTTGAAGTGGGAAGACTGAAACACAGCTTCATTTGTGTAGTGAAATCAGAATCCTGGGGAAAGGTAGCAGTTCTCGGAGTAAGGTTATGATAGGGAGAAATTAAAGCTCCCCTAGAAACCAAACACCTAGCTTGCCTGCTTCTCAAAACAGCAGACAAGCTATGACATTGCTCATGAAATAATAGGAATGTTAGTAAAAGCAAGCCACAGCCAGATAATGTTCATGAATAGCCTAACACACATGCCACAGCCTCATAAAAGTACAGGAATAACCCAGTGCATGCCACAGCATTTCTGTTGTTGCAATGCTGCCCAGCCAACAGTGCTTTGAACCTGTTCTGCTAAATATGCTGATTTTCCCATGTTAAGCCAGTCTTGTGTTGATTTATACTGCTAGTTTTAATGTTTTTATATGTACTTGATTTGATTGAGTAATATGCTAATAGGGATTTGTGTGTGTGTGTGTTGATATCCATGTGGGATGGTAATCTCTAATTTTCCTTTCTTTTTATAGCTGTAGTTTCAATCTAGACTTTATGAAATAAGTCAGGAAATGTTGCTTTTTCAGTTGTCTCAAAGAATTTAGGTAGGAGTGTCATGTTTTCCCTTTGATCACTATAGTCCTCAGTTTTGGTACTGGTTTTTTATTTTGCTTTATTTTTGTTTTTGTTTTTGTTTTGGGAGACAGGGTTTCTTTGTGTAGCTTTGGCTGCCATGGAACTCACTCTGTAGACCAGGCTGGCCTAGAACTTATAGAGATCCATCTGCCCCTGCCTCCTGAGTGCTGGGATTAAAGGCATGTGCCACCACAACCACCTCTCAGCAAAATAAAAATTAGTGGATGAAGATAGGCTAGAGGCACCAAAATTTGCTGCATCATGGTAAGTGGTGTGGAAGAAATAACTGAAATAAATGGTAGAATAATTTGTTGGTTCCCCTTTTTGTGGCTCAGAAAAATAAGAACATGGAGAAGCTGGATCAGAGAATTCTGAGTCAACCATGATTTCCAGGGCTGTGAGAATGGCCTTGTTGGTTGAATGCTTCCAGAACATTTTGCAAGCACATGGCCCTGAGTTCAATTCTCAGAATCACAGAAAAAGCATGTTGGCATTTAGCACAGGTTTTTAATAACTATTCTGAGAAACCAGGGGAGAAGGATTGCTAGCATAATTGGCCATCCACCCTAGTTTAGTTGGAGAGCTCTAGGTAATGGAGAAACCATAATTCAAGGGACCTGGATGGTGTTCCTGATAAAGATGCCACATTTGTTCTCTGGCCTCTACCTACATAAGTGGAGTCCAGATACATATGCGTGTCTGCTGCCACACACATGCACAACCACACAAATGAACACACACATATGTGCACATTAAAGATTCACAAAATGAAGACAATTTAGCTCAACACTTTTCACTTAATTTTCATTTGCAAGATTAATATTGTGACAAAATAATATCACTAAATATATTTCAATGCACTGTTTTGCTATATAAAAAAGTCTAAGTGTCAAGAAGGCATTATCTATATAATGAGAAACTTACCTCAAGGATGATAAACAGTAATGATATAGTTTACATATAACATTCTATGTGAGAACCATGTAATGTAGAAAATAATAATTTCCTTAGTAGTCCAATGATTTCAGATTCTTAGAAACTATTCAGTGTTCATTGGGAGGGGCATGAATAACTTTATTTCACATGCTACTCCCTTGTTGCTGAGAACAGTGTAATTTGAGAATTGCAACAGGAATTAATAAAGATGGGACAAACTTCTCCAGAACATCTCTCCTTCAGACAGATCCTCTACCATGCTGACCAGGCACCTAAAGGACTCTCCATGGAGTCAGCAGAGAGGCATGTCCCTCCTGCGTGGCAGAGCCTTTTATTACTCCTTTACTCCTTGTTGGAAACACCAGTGCACAGCAGTCACCTTCCACTAGGACTTTTGATTCTTATTTACTCTTCATCCTCACAGAATACCCAAACTCTGAACAGTGTGGAATCCTTAAGACATTCAGGACTTTATAAACAGTTCACATGTATCCCAAACATTGTGGCCCAGCGATGACTTCTTGCTTTTATTTCATGAGCTCTTTAGAAAGATGGCATAACACGTGCATGGAACTTTGAATATCTTGACCATTTTCTGTGAAACCTAAACTTCCATCTTGGGAGTGAAGTTCTAATTTTCTAAGAACAGCATTTACCCAACTGCTAGCTAAATATGAAAATGCTAGTAGAAGTGCAAAATTTGCATATATAACTTTCAATTTGGAAAATAAGACCAACCATTGGCCGAATATTTTGACTCATTCGCTGATTTCTCAATATAATGTGATTTCCTATTTTGTACTTTCTGATTGTTTCTTTTGGATTGGTTTCTTTAGGTTTTTTAAACATACGTTGAGACTGAAAAAATTCACAAGACTAGGAATACAACCTAGAGGTAGATTTTTATTGATATATCATAAAAATGAAATCATGTCTTTATTGTATAAGCATCATATTAGAGATTTTTGAAACTATCATTTGAAACAATAAAAATCAAATACATGTAATGATTCAGAAGAGAGAGGAGATGGATCATTCCAAACTAAAATGTGCCAACCATATTCAGAACATTGATGAGTGCACACAGTGTTCAGAAAGTAACTGCAAGCTCACAATAAGCCATCCTAAGTGCTTGTGAATATGATTTGTGTGGAGTGCTGGAAGCCACAAATGCTATTATCTTGGAAAAGCAATTAGCATAAATCACTGGTATTAAGTGAGTTCCCTCCGACTTACCCACTAGTCTAAATGCTTATGCACATTTGGGGAAAAGACATTGTTTATTCTTAGGCAAAGAAAATTAAGTTAATTCTAATATCTAGAGCCATGCCATTTTGCTTGGTAAGTTAACAAGAATCTTAAAGTAATCTGTAAGATTGTTCAGCTGATGGCAGTTTATTAGCTTAGATCCTCTTGGGCCAGGGGGAAAAGTTAGTCCTAAGAAAAGTCATGTCCCATGAAAGCCTGCAAGGCACTGATGCACATACCATTTAAATTCCAAAGAACAGAAATTAACTAATGTTTTTGAAGGGCTTACAAAATGCCTCATGAAATACTGAAAATACCAGAAAGGTTTATATTCTGTCCAAAATATGGCTTAGGTGACTTTTTGTTATTAAGCTAATGTTGGAATTTGATGATTAAGGATTGTGGGTTCAAAGGCAAAGGTGTGGAAATTGTTCTAGAGCCTTCACTGCCCTGATACAGGACTCTGTGCATACTGAAGCCACCCTTCAATTCAACCTTAATTCCTAAGTACAAGGAATTTTTAAAAGTTTTGATAACTAGTTCCAAATTCTTAAACTAACTAAATCACATGATATTTAGAATATCTTGATTTTTGGAAGAACTAAACAAGAGAGTATGTTTCAGAGAGCTACAACAAATCTACATCCCAAGGGAGCAAGCTGATGTCATACCTACTGTCTTCTAGAATGTTCTGGAAGCATAGAAATTTCCTTTGCATATGGTGTGTTTAGTGGCCTGGAGAGTTAAATGTAGCCAAGATGAGGAGCAGCTAATTTCAAGTTTTACTTACAAAAACAATAGCTCAGTATACTCCACTGACCAGTGACTACCACATTCATCTCAGAGCTATAGGCTATGGCTACTTATTTAAATAGTTAAAGCACCACTAATTGCTTGGTAATCATAGGAAGGAGAAACTCATGAAACTGAAGCAATCCAACTCCTCTGGTCTCACTATATTAAGTATTTGTTTTCTCATTACTGTGACAGAACAGGCAACATAATCTGTATCAGGGAGGAATGTGATACTTGGCTCACATTTCAAGTATCATCAGTCAGCAAGGATAGCACAGGTGCAGGGGAACCTGCTCTGCTTAGTTCTTGATGGGGGAACTTGCAGCATGGCTTGTTGACTTCTTAACACATTCTCAGGTGTCCAGATAACTCCCAGAAATGCTCAGGAGTGGTCCAGAGGTTGTTCACCTATGATGGAGGGCCTTCATCTGTACTGCTCATTGTCTGTCTCTGCTGGTTCAGTGACCAATGTAAGACAACAGAAGTGGTGAATTGTAGCCATGCTGATCTTGATTTGCTTTTGAATGACAATGAAATATCTGCATCTTTTGGAATTGATGTGCTTACTAACCTCATCACTGGCAAAGTGGTGAGCCACAGTGCTGTTGCTATGGGGATGTTTGCCTACCTGGTAAGATATTCTAAAAATGATAGCTATGTAAGCAAACCCTCCTTCAGATTCTGACAACTGCCAACAAAAATAACTGTTGGGAGACAGAAAATTATTTTTTTTCTCAAAATGAGTGACACTGGGTATAGCAATGATACTCCTGGTCAGGCACTAAGCTCTGGATTAGTTGGCTGACACAAAACATGTTCCAGGTTTTTGTATGTGATCTCTTTTGTTATGGCTTAATGTGTTTTGTTTTTCTTGGCTTTTGATATCTTTGTTTGTGTTTGTTTAGAGAGAGAAAGAACATGAAGTTGGGTGGGTAAGGAAGCATGAAGAATCTGGGAGGACTAGAGGAGAGGAACAGATATTATCAAAATATGTAAAAATATTAAAAATAAAAAGTTTAAAAAGGAAAAAAATAAAGTGAATGAAACAGAGAATGAGTTACAATAATTCACTTCATCTTCCCTATAAAATGAGGTCTTTGAACACAGAGGATTTCTAGTGCTCACCTCAGCCTTGTCATATGATGGCACTTAACAAATATGATGGAGCAAAAAATAAAATAAAATAAACCCCAGAAACATAGGAGACACACACTCCATTTATGCATGCTGTATTTCTTTCAGAGCTTGAAAGTTGCCTTTCCTTCTGTCTGCACAAAAATTTGACAAATGCTTAGGCAGGCAGAGATGGTTGCTTCTGAGATGAGGTTTTGGTAAAGAAAGATGATGTTACTTAACGGAAATATAAGAAGGAAGGACACAGATAATGGCACATTGTGCCCTTCCAAACCAAACAGAGCTGTGATGAAAGACGTAAACAGGATTAACAGTATAGATTATTATTATTATTATTATTATTATTATTATTATTATTATTATCTTGATTGTTTTAAAAAAATCTCTGTAAGTTTATGTATATATTAATTATTTAGAAATTTTCCTGACCAAAAACTAGAAATTATTCAATGATGGATTACCACGTAATAGACTGTATTAGTTAGGGTTTCTATTGCTGTGATCAAACACCATGACCAAAAAGCAAGTTGGCGAGGAAAGGTTTATTAGCCTTCTACTTCAGCATTCCTGTACATCACTGAAGGAAGTCAAGAGAGGAACTTAAACAGGACTGGCACCCAGGAGCAGGAACTGATGCAGGGGCCAGGGAGGGGTGCTGCTTACTAGCTTGCTCAGCTCATCTTCTCATAGAACCCAAGACCAACAGCCCAGGGATGGCACCACATACCATGGGCTGGACCCTACCCCATTTATAATCATTTGGCTACTGTCCCATCCCATCCCACCCATATATCACATGTGTGCAATCATTTTTCACATAAAATTTATTCACTAGATTTTTTACAGTTAATGTGTTCAGCGGTTTTACTTATTTGTAACAAAACCTCCAGTATTATTTTAATAACCACACCATATTTTCTTCAGTAATTTTTTGTCTGCTTTTCTTTATTCCAATATTTTAATATGGCTATGAACTGAATGTGTTCTTTCAAATTTGATATGATGCTTCCTAATTTCCAATGTGAATGGTTTTGGAGGACATATCTGTAAGTGGTGATCAGGTCCTGAGAATAAAACCCTTGTGTGTGAATTCTGTGCCCCTATAAAAGGTCTCTGAGAACTCCATGTTCCCTTTTACCAGGCAAAGACCTAGCAAAAAGGCAAACTCCAACTGGGCCTAGTTCTACAGGTTATAATTCCAACTATTCTGGAGGCAGAGACAAGAGGATCACAAGTTTAAGGCATGCCTGGGCAACATAATAATAATAACAAAAAAACCAGAAAGATATCCATAGCAAAAAGTGGTTCTTCACCAACGCCTAGTATGCTGCCCTTTGATTGAGGAATTCCTAGCTTCCAAATGTCTACTATTCATAAGTCGTACAACCTTAGGATTCTTTTACAAAAGCCTAACAGATACCAATAACTTCCTGTTTGGGGCAAGCATAGAACACAAGTCAAACACACTGTTCTCATTATCAGTAACTTCTGTGTTTTCAAAATGCTGTTTTAATTCAGTGTCTACCTGAGCCTTGCTCTATAATAACTTAAATAAATGCAAGTGTTGTCTGGCTTGTATAAGTAGAACCCTTTCTGAAAAATAAATGAATAATTTTAAAAGCTGTTTCTGCAACCATGAGCCCTACCCTCATGGTCACTTACCTCTCATAAGTACCACCTCTAAACATCAAATTCAGAAACTTGCTATGTGTACCAGGCTGGCCTTGTACTCACAGAGATCAGCCACTTGTAAAAACAAAAGAATTTCAACTGAAAATCTGGTCATAATGAGCTAATCTGTAAGAAGAGAAAAGAGAAATATGGCTTTATTAAAAAAGACACTACCTGTGGCCAGCAGTGTGAATTCATTGAGATCCCAGGATCTTGAAATCATGTTGTATAATGATGCCAACTACATCCAGATACAAATGGAAGCCTGGAGATACTATTGTCCCACTACAACAACTTTAAGATGCTATAGTCAAATGCATATTTAGGGGGACTGTCTTATTCCCACCACCATTGATGGCACAGTGTTTACATTTGTGAATAGAACAGAATCCAGACATCAAAAGCAATGGCCAAATTGAAGCAGGATATCCAACGGTGGCCGGCATACATGGAACAGAGCACAGTGCATTCCTAATTCTTCTAAATAATGCACAGTACAATGCTATACACTTGCCTACCTTAACAGTGCCATGCACTACTGCTGCAGCTGCATTCCCAGCTCTGCAGAAAGCACTGGCCACTGATTTCCCAGTGTGACCTGTTATAATGGAAGCTATTTATTTGTACCAAGAGATAACTATAACTTTCTTGCCATCCACAATAGTACCTCACCCAGGAGCATAAATAGAGAAGAAAAATGCATAAAGTTAGCGAATTCCTAGAAAATATGTTTCGTGCTCATGATCAGTAATGGTAGAAAAGCCTAAAACTTAGTGGCTTTATTTCACTGATTCCAAAGCATTGCCAAGAAATGCAAACAAGTGCAAACACGTTCTCAGAAGGGTTCCTTTCCTGCAAGTGCCCAAGTCTTATAGATAATTCTGTTAGCAGATGAATGTCACGGCACAGAACAAGACTTGGGTTTAGACGTGCTATCTTTACATCTGCCCAAGGTAAAAATTGCATTGTTCCTGCTAAAGAATTGGAATCTGGAAGGATTGATGAGCCAGGGGTTGAGGAGGACTGCTGTAAAAAGGTGCTTCCTGGATAGGAAAAGGACCCCCACATTCATGAGCTCATGCCAACCATGATTGCCTGTACTTGACCTGTACAATTTCTAGTCAGTCAACATCCCAACATAGATGGAGGGCCCATCCCTAGCTGAGGAATTATTGACACTTGATGGCTTCTGGGGGAGAAAGAGCCAACTCTCTGAGGATGGTTTACAAGTATCTACATAGTACTCACTCACTGAACTGGAGAAGGAAAAAGAAGAGGAAGAGAGGAAGTCATAGAGTCGGAAGAGGGTGTAATTGGATGTCTAAGAGGAACTGGACAGGGAAGTATGGAGTGGATCTGATCAAAAGGCTTTGTATACATACATAAAATTCTCAAGGAATAAGTATTTTAAAAAAAAGAATCACAAGCCAAAATAATTATAATCTCATAGCAGCCAGCTGAAGAGCATGTAGAATGTTAAAGAAATACAAATGTAAATGAGCCCGGGCACTATGCCAGGAAAACAGAGCCTAAGTTCAAACAATAAAGCTGTACAGGATCTCAGAGCTTGGGGAGCATTTGGCTGCACATCTCTAAGGACAGTGTCAATGGGGAAAGAGTGTAAGGTGTAAAGATCAGCACCTTAGCCTAGGAATGCCTGATCAGAAGGCAGCACAGGAATGGCCATCATCACTCAAAGCTGTTACAAGAAATTATTGTAGAGTTGAACGCCATACCTTAATATCTCTTATGGTCTATCAAAATCTTTTCAATATACATTGGTAAGAGTCCTTGAATGTTAGATTTACTATCAAAGGAAAAATGTCTTATTCTGGTTTTCAGGCTAGAAGAAAACTCTTTCTCCTGACCCTGTCTGTAAAACAGGGCTATAATAATAAACAGAGTAATAATAAACTCTTCTAAATAGCAAGTACTGTTATTGTGGTTGTCAACAAGGGACAGGATGCATTCGGGTAAAAGAAAGTGAAGTCCCCAGTTTGGCAGTATCACATAAACAGCAGGCAAACCCATGCCAGAGGGTGCATGGCTGACTGACCAGCCAACCGTTTTGCAGATGTCCTGAATGCTGCTACTAAGACACCTTTTTCATGTCAGAGTAATTCTCTCTTCCCTTGATTTTTGTGAGATTTCCAGTTATTTTCTTTGCACTTAACTCCTCAGTGTAATTGTTGTCTGTGACTTTAGAGGAGCAGTCTTCTACCTGATTGTGAGACCTGCCCCATGTTCCCACTTCCTGTCATTTCCAACCCAGCAAGTCAGGATTTTACACAGACATCTCCTCACTAGATATCCTACACATCTTTAGTGCAAGCAGCTGACTATGCTCTACCCACTCATTACCGGGATTATAAAGTCTTTTCTTATCTGTTCTCATTCAAAAAGTCTGTAACTATTTCTCATTAATCTCTGTTCAGAGCAAACTTTTCTGTTTCTGAAGCACATTCTCAACCAGGCCACCTGCTCCTGAAAGTTTCTCTCTCTCTCTCTCTCTCTCTCTCTCTCTCTCTCTCTCTCTCTCTCTCTCTCTCTCTCTCTCTCTCTCTCTAGTTTAATTGGCTTCTTTCTTAATTGCTTTTTCTGCCAATCAAAAGCATGGAGTCTTTATGTCTTTTTGCAGTTATGAGTTTTCCCACTCTGGTTTCATCATATCATTTAATTTTGATATTTCACCACATATATTTCAAGACGATCCAAGCAGATTTAACCAAGCACAGAAAATTTCATTTCTACTATGTGGAAGATAAGGCAAAGCCATGCCTGATTTATAGTAACTAATTAGGAATGATCCATCAGAGTGATTTGGAAGACTGAAAACACAACAGAAACCATTCCTGTCTGAAATTCAAATCCACGTGCTTGCCTACTGTTCTATTTAATGAAACTCCACTGGATGTTAGACTACTTCTCAAAATCAAAGTGACCACCAGTGGAAATAAGCTACTTGGGATCCAATCTGAAGGCTTAAGTCACCATGCTAAAGGAAAGAAACTCAGTTTAGACCAGTGCATTGTGTGTGAAGAAGCACATGAATGGACACAAAGTGTCTACTGATTCAGATAAACAAGGAGCTGCTAGAAAACCAGCACTGTAACTTCTGGAAGTTGAAGCTATCCATCTGCTTCAGTGAGAACGGTATACATAGGTGCTGCAAGGATTACTTATACATTAAATAATATATTTAGATTTATGAGGAATGAGAAGTCACACCACACCTAGAAGGGTGTGAACATGGAATGCTGCGCTCATGGAAAGATCTGGATCAACAGTATTTTTATTCCAGAGTTGTTCCCATAGTGACAACACTCTCTCCCTTATCTATATTTCTTCATGTTTCTTGGCTACTGAAATATGAAATGTATACTGAAGGCAGGTAATGAACAAGACTTATGAAAGAGAATATGAAGCTAATTATTTATCTAGGTCTAACCCTTACATGTGTTTTTTTTATTTTCTAGTGGTGGATAAGTACATAAATATACTCAGTGGAGGAAGTACAAAACCCAGCATGAAGTTTCACAGACTCAGAATGACTGTTCTAACTTTAAAGAAATCCTTTGAGAAGTACAGTCATTAGGTTTATTAAATCCAGTGTGGAATGCTTTTTGTATTTACAAAAGTTTTGTAATAAAGAATATTAAATGTATTTTGTGTATGTATTTACATGGAACTAGCAATAAATATGAATTTTGTGTTATCAAAAGAGACATGCTACATTAAAGCTTTGTGTAATTCATTCCTATGGAAATAGGTATAATTAGATCTATTTTAAGATAAACTATCCCTTATAAAGATTATTTGTAGGACTAAGTTTATCAGGAATATTTTATTTCATTTAAGTTATTAAATAAAATAATGCTTTTGATGTAAAAAGGAATCATACATTTTCAGAATTCTCTTTTCTGATATAAAGATTATAAATGTTTTCAAAACTCTTTAGGGGGCTAGGGAGATGGCTCAGAGGTTAAGAGCACTGGCTGGTCTCCCAAAGGTCTTCAGTTCAATTCCCAACAACCACATGATAGCTCACAACCATCCACAATGAGATCTGGTGCCCTTTTCTGGCCTGCAGGTATACATGTAGACAGAACACTGTATGCATAATAAATAAATCTTTAAAAAAAAAGAACACTAATGTTCTGTTAAAAAAGAAGGAAGAAAGGTCAAAAACACTTTAGGTCTGAATTTCATGATGAAATTTAAGAGGTGACAAAGAACAGACAATAGTATAAAGAGGGTCCCACCATGCTTTCTGATGATTCCCAGCTCCACAGTTTTCATCTAAAACACTGTAAAGATCCAGAGAATAAAGTCAGACTACAATAATATCCTATCCAAATGAAACACAACGACTGATGCCTTCAGAGTGAAGAATGGCTTCTTGGGTAAAGTGATCTGAGAAGCAATTCAGTGCAGAACAATTGCTTGAGATTCAGCACATGGAACAAAAAATATCAGCAAGTTATGCTTTGTGAAGGAATGGGCAAAGCTGAAGAAGGTGAGGTGGTGGGAACATGTGGTCTCCCCAAACCACAGCTTGGTATGGCAGACAAGTTCATGGGAACCAGCTCTCCATCAAATCCGAGAACAGTAACTAGTATACTGAAATAGTCTCCACCATTTTGTCCTCCCACAAAGACTTTTTCAGAAATGCACAAACTAAAGCACACATACCCACCAACTTGTATTACTCAAATAGCCTTGTTTCACATTTTAGCAACATACTTAAATTTAGATTGTTATGAATATCAGCAAGTAATTATAAAGCTTATATAAATTAATAGTATAATGCAAAGTAACAATAACCTGGACCATACACCTGTCCATGCCAAGAACCCATAGCAATTATAGTTTTGTAACCTCTTCACCCAAATTCTATATCAAATTCCTCATAAGTATTTATATAAACTTCGCTCTAGTAACAAAGCTATGAAGTTAAGCCTGCTAAAGCGCTTAAGAGATTCAGGTAAGCGACTTTCAAGTTATAATTGTATGTTATAAAAAGTACAGAGCTATAACATCTCCATGTTTGTTCTCCATCTAGTCACATAAAACTGTTATGCCCACTTTATTTTCCCAAAGGAAACTTCAGTTTCTCTGAACAGAATTATGAGAGCTATGACATTATTTAATCATAAGCATAGTTATTCTTGTAATTTATTGATTTGAATGAGCTGTATGGTGTACACTGCCTTAATTAAGCTGGATAAAATCCAGGGTAATAAAATACTTATCTCCTCATCTTCCTAGGTATGTCTTGCATTCATGTCTACCATGAACATTATTTATTAGTGCACTAGACTATGATCTGAAATACTCCAAAGTATGTCAGCACTTTCTGCTAAAATCTTTGGATTGAATGTCCCTCAAATTTCAACTTGTCTGTCTTTTTAGGGTCAGGTCTTTCTTCACACACACATACGCACACACACACACACACACACACACACACACACACACACACACACACACGGAGAGAGAGAGAGAGAGAGAGAGAGAGAGAGAGAGAGAGAGGGAGAGGGAGAGGGAGAGGTGCATGCACATCAGAGAGACAGTAAGAGAGAATTAAAGAGCACTCGTATACGTCCTAATTTTAAGATGTGTTTGCTTGTAAATTTGGGTACTCAAAGGAATATGTGGATTTTTTATTTGCTTTTAATCTTAATTTTAATATTTAATTTGTTGTTTGGCTTTTTAAATGTTGTGATGAATAAGCAACCCACTGATACTTTATTTCTACTAGGACTTGATTCTCTCATTTCAAGAAGAAAGTGCAATTTACTAATCATGTATTCTGACAGCAGTACTGGATTCAGGAATTTTATGCATTTATTTCATGTAATCCATGTAGCTGTTTCAGCACATTCAATAATATCTTTCCTATATCTAGTCAAACCTCACCTTGGCAGGAAAGCCATGGAAATGAAGCTGATTTTCCTATGTTACTTTTATTCATCTCTCTTACTATTATCATCTGGCATAATTAGATTTTATTTGGTTATTCTTGCCCCATCTCTAATATATAATGCATGGTTAAACCCTTTTCCATGCCTCTGTAACCATTTCTAATTACAATTCTAGAGAGAGCACTTGACACTCAGTAACGGCAAATAAATACATACACAGTAGATGATTAGATAAGTGACTGACCTGTGGGTAATGAGCAATGACAACACTCTTTAATGTCCCTAGAGAGGACATTAGTTTGCTACCATCTAAATAGCAAACTAATGTTGAGAATGTGGCCTTGGACAGGGTGTTTAGCATCCCAGGCTAATGTTACTACCTCCCTCTTGAGTCCTGCCTATAAACAAATAGTATTTTTCTTGGAAAAGTCTCTGATGCTCCATGTGAAACATTTCACTAACCCCAGGACTTTGATCGAGGTGTAGACAAGGCACACAAAGCTTGAAGTAGCAAAACAGAACTTTAGAAATAAGAGCTTCTGGTCCTGGAGATCATTGTTTTCCTCTCTGCTCACTATTTCAATCTTTAGATTTTATTGAATATGCTATTACTGAAAGCAATAATTAAATGTTGAATATCAGTGTTGTAATTAGCAAATAAAATACATTTCTCCTTTTTAGAGAAATGATTGTGAAAATGATACTTTAGATACAACATTATCTTTGGACTTGCAATTCACTCTAGCATCTTTGAGTATTGAATCCTGTACCAACTGCTTATAACCTCCCACTGCTTATTTAGATGTATTACAGATGAAACACTATGCTATGAGAGCACTGTCATACCAAGGTACTGGCCATGCTCACAAGGTGCAATGATGTTTGGCTTTATTGAAGTTATCTTTGTTCTGTTGTGTGATGGGTTTTTCACATTTGCAGATTTTAAATGTGTAGTAACATCTACCTTCTACCTTTCATTCTGCATGAGAATCATAAAGGACATTTCTTTGCTCCACTGTAGTGGTATCAATAGGTTTTGTTGTTTTGTTTTGTTTTGTTTTGGTCTAGAGAAACTCTTACTCAGAAAACAATTTGTTATTGTGTTCAATGCATATTATATTCAAGTAGAGATGCTCTGGGTGCAATAAAGATGAACACTGACCCATCCAGTTGCTTCCCTTTTCCTTTGAACCGCCTGAGGAGCCTACCCAAATGGAGCAAAGAAACACTGTGGGGAACCAGTCCTTTGTGTCACAGACTAGAAGAGACTTAAAGGACATTTAATAAGAAATGCACAATTTTAAACCTACAAACCTTAGAAATTTACATGTATTTCAATCCCAACAACCCACAGAGATATATATCACCTATAAAACCCTTTGCCACAGAAATCGTTCTGGAGAAAAAAATCTCCTGGCCAAAAGGGAAAAATCTACGAAAAACCAATATGCAGTATTAGAAAAATTATCCTAAGATGGTATAATTGTGGGCACTCTAAGACATTCTTATCTGTATACACATCTTTTATTATATATATATAGGCTCACTGTGTTTTTGTCATCTGTACTTTAGAGACCACAGGAAGCAGTGTGTATTTCAGAAGCCTGAGGAAACAATGATGTGGACTCCAGTACAAGTCTGCAGCCCGAGGATCAGGATCTCAGGCATAAAATAGAAAAACAGAGGACAAGTGCCCAGCTCAGTTATTCAGAGGATATTGGGTCCTACCCTCCTTCCCCCTTTGCCCTTTTGTTCTTTAGACCCATATTATGAGTGTACACACACACACACACACACACACACACACACACACACACAGAAATAATATTTATTAAACCAGATCCCTGGGTACCTTGAGACCTGGTGGAAGAGACATATACATTTAAGCATCACATTTCAGGTGAGTGAGTATCAACTCAATTAATTTTCCTTTTCTTCAGCCTTTTCCTCTCATGACTGATTTGCTACCTTTTGCCTTAGTGATTGCTAAGGAATTTGTTACAAAAGTCTCTGCCCCAGACATACCATTGTCTTCTGACCTATTAAGGAGTCACTAAGTGTTTATCACTTGCTTGCCTCCAACCAAACCCAAAGTACTTCCATCATCTTCCACATTTCAAACATAAGCCTTATCTCTAGTCTGTGTTAACTAAGTGGGAGAGAGTATGGATGGAAGAAAGATGAAACACAGAGCCAGAAGGCAAGTTATTCTATTCTTAGAACAGTGATTTAGACTTGTGAGTGAAGTGAGTACTAGGACTACACTCTTCTGTCACCTTAGAGAAACTGAAGGAAGTATTGATAGTCTCGTCCTGCCTCATCACTCAGAACAGGAAAAAAAACATCACAAGGCAGGGGCTGCTGGAAAAAAAGTGTTTCATGTTTTGGAATAGTATGTAACTGGACAAGACATGCTATATTTGTTTATGCTGTGGAAAATTACTTGAACTGTGTAAAGGTGTGTTACATTTGTTTATGCTTCATTTGTTTAATGATGTAAGAATGCACGTTTAATTGTGTAAAGATATGTTGCATTTATTTCACCTTGCCTGCCTAAGGCACCTGAATGGTCTTAATAAAGAGCTGAGTGGCCGATAGCTAGTCAGGAGAAAGGATAGGTGGGGCTGGCAGACAGAGAGAATAAATAGGAGGAGAAAAATCTGGGCTCAGGGAAAGAGTAAGGGAAGGAGGAGAGAACAGGGAAGACATCCAGGACCAAAATCCAGGCAGATGCCAGCCAGCAAACATAAGAAGCAATGAAAGTAAGATATACAGAAGTAAAGAAAGGTAATTAGGCTGAGGCAAAAGGAAGATAAAGAGAAACAGTTTAAGTTAAAAGGGATAGCCAGAAATGTGCCTAAGCTAGGCCAAGAACTCCTAACTAGTAAGAAGTCTCCACATCATGATTTGGGAGCTGGTTGGTGGCACAAAAAGAAAAGGCCTGGTACATTTCAGTGCAGAGCCCTTTCCCTAGTGGAGGCATGTCAATCTAGACGATGCTTCTACCATGACTAAAAATGGCTTTTCCCAGGTTCATAAGATGTGAACTACTTAAAACAGGCCAAGAAGTGGGGTTTTGGTTCATTTTGTGCATGGTGTTTGTGGTCTAAAACATATTATCTTGGCTGCAAATTATTTACAATATTTATCTTAACAATGGCATGTATTTCTGATAACATCTAAGGTATACAATTATCTCATGAAGTTTAAGTGCACAGTTATGAATGTATGCTTTCCCAAGAAGAATTATTGATGTGATGAGTTTGATTAATCAATCATGTTTCTAAGCATAGCCAAGGATTTTAAGATTGCCACTGAATAGATGGCTTGCTGGTTAAGCTTTGTCAGCTAGACACAAGCTAGAAATATCTGAAAACTAGAAAGCTCATTTGAGAAGATGCTTTTTTTAGATTGGCTTGTGGGAAAGTCTGTTTGGCATTTTCCTGATTAATGGTTGATTTAGAATTGCAGGTCCTGAGTGCAATAAGAAAACAAGATCAGCAAACTGTTGGGACCAAGCCAGTAAGCAGCACTCTTCCATGACCTCTGCATAAGTTCCTGCTTCCAGTTTCCTGCCTTGCTTAGGTTCCTGCTTTGACTTTCCTCAATGATGGATCATGTATAAGATAAAAATTTTCCTCCCTAAGTTACTTTTGGTTATGGTGTCTATCACAGCAATAGAAACCAAATGAGCACTAAAATTGGTACCAGAATCATGGGCAATGCTCTGAGACACCTTACCCTGCTTCTTTGGGAGAATTGTGGAAGGAGTTTGAAACTTTGGGCTAGAAAACCCATTTGCTGTTCAGAGTTTAGTGAACTCATTCATGTGGGATATTGGAAGACAAACAATATTGAGAGCTTTGCAGACTATCAAGGCTAAGTTTGTGAAATTTCAGTGTCCCTTGAAGACTCTATCAAGGCCATTTCGTGATATTTTGGGGTAGGAATTTGTGGTTCTGGTCATCTGGGACTGAAGAAGCAGAAGTGATTAAGAAGGGAACAGAATAATTGAGGCAAATGATATAAAACCTTCTAGGAAGTGTTTCTCAAGTCAAGTTTCTCAAGAAGCTGTCATCCAGAGGGAGCCAAGGCTTCATCTTATGATAGCAGCCAAACTTGGTAACGTGTAAGAGTTTTCACGTCATACTGGTTTTAAAGGCGATAAGGGGCATTGGAGAGCAGCTGAGGTTTGGTACAGTGAGAGGTCAGAACAGGTCATAGCTAAAGGTGAAACCTTTGTTGCAGAAGTAGCCCCAGGATAGAAGGAATCATAAAAAAGGTTGAGGCGGGCCCCATGTAGCAAGGTTGGAGAACTGGAAGAGAGGCCTGGAGAGGTCATTGGTAAAGGTTTAGTTTTTAGAGAACACAGTGTTTTGAAGATGCCAGTAATCACTTTTGCAACTAGAACATACTCCTCAAGCCTGTCCCTGTGGCTGTTATTCTTCAATAATTATTCTTCAATAATTACCTTGTTGAGGAAGACGTGAAAGTGAGATCATGTTATGTACAATGTAGATGCATACCTCCACCACACCAGCCTCATCCAGGTACACATCTACATCCATGATTAGAATACCTTCCTCTTATCAGCTACCACTTTTAGCTCTGAATATTTCAAGAAACATATGCCTGACTATCGAAAGTAGCTATGTCTACATCTAATAGAGAGGATAATCACAGGCCTAATGTCTTACTCTCTTGCTAGGTTGTTTTTAGGGATGTTACATAATTTAAATGACTACAAGTGATATAGAAACAATCTACTTTGAGTTTGGGGAAATATATACCTCACTAGAGATGAAAAAGAAGAAAATTTAAGGAGAAAACTTCCTTAATGGACTGTTGTGAATATTAATGGGTTGATATTTATAAAACTTGATTGATAATCTGTCTTGAAAAGGTATACAGCCAGAAAAAAATTCAGATGTTATTGCATAGCTCTATTTCACAGTGATAAAAGGCTAACTTTGTGTGAGTGCAATGGAAAAGACACTGGTCAGTTCATGAGTTCTCACTAATCTTTTCAAGCTAGAACCAAGTTTCAAGGATTCAAGCAGAATTCACACAGGGTGCAGGCAGTTGGGCTGGTACTGAAGTGGTCAGCACCTCCATACATTTGTCTCTACTACTTTAAACAAAAGGGGTTGATTTAAAGTCCTTCACCTAGAGGTGGCGTCAAGGCTGGAAGGTTTGTAAATGACACAGTGACTTCTGTGAGGATTGTTTTTTATGCTTGATTCCTTTGGATTATGCAACTCAGATTCTGTTTATCTATTGATACTTACCATCTATCAAAAAGCTCAAACTGGATCAAAGCCCTCAACACAAGCCCTAATACACCAACTCTGATAGAAGAAAAAGTGGGGAATAGCCTTGGATTCATTGGCACAGGAGAAGACTTCCTGAACAGAACACTGATAACACAAGCACTAAGAACAACAATTAATAAATGGTTCCAATAAATCTGAAAATTTACATGACAAAGACACTATCATTCAGAGAAGTCACAGGCTACAGAATGGGAAAATATTTTTACCAACTATACATCTTATAAAGGGCAAATATCCAAAATTGAAAAATAACTCAAAAAACTAGATATCAATAGTACAAATGACCCAATTAAAAATGAGATACTAATCTAAAAAGAATTCTCAATAGACAGAACTCAAATGGCTAAAGAAACGCCCAAAGAAATTTTCTTCATACTTTGTCATCAGGGAAATGTAAATCAAAACTAGTTTGAGATCTCATCTTACACTTGTCAGAATGCCCAAGATCAATAACACAAGTGACAGTTCATAATGGTGAGGATGTGGGATAAGGGGAATACTTGTCTATTGCTGGTGGGAGAGCAAACGTGTACAGTCACTATGGAAATCAGTATAATGTTACCTCAGAAAGCTGCAAATTGATCTACCTCAAGTAAGATCCAGCTATACCATTCTGAACACAGAGCCAAAGGATGCTTCATTCTATTACAGAAATACTTGCTTAAGCTTCACACACACACACACATCAGGAAAGGCTGTGTTTATAAGGCTTTGTTATTTTGTTGTTCCCCTTCTCATGAAACCCATCCCAGATGCTGTTTGAGTATCCAGGAACCTGATACTAGACAGTCCAGGGACCTAGATAAAAATTAAATAGAGTCCCTCATAGCAAGGAAGGCATACTGACAGCTTGCCAAGTCACATCAGCTTTAAGAAAGACAGGGTGAACAGGAAAAGGGGCCAGGCTTCAAAAACCCCAAAGCCAAGCCCCAATGACATGCCTCCTCCAGCAAGCAACCTTCTAAAGTTCCCCTAGTCTTCCCAAACTACCATCTGAGGACCAAGTATTCAACCACATGAGCCTACAGAGGATAATTCATATTCTTCAAACCACATTACCATGGAACTGGCTTCCCAGCTCGCTCAAGCTGGCTTGATGACACCATCTTGTTTTCTATTCGTGGCTCCAGCACAGTTCTCTGCTTCTAAATTTTGTCAAGTTGCTCAAATTTGTGTACATCTATAATCCAACTGCCTTCAGAGTGCTGTGGACCTCATGATGATGTCATTTCTCATTACATCTTTGCATCCTAAACCAATGTTAGGATAACCAAGTGTCTTTCTGTGTGCAGGTTCTGGTAACTATGTACAGAAGCCATTTTGGCACTCAAGAGGAACCTGTTATGTGTCTTCCCCTCACATGTCTGCTTCTTGTTTACTTTCTGGGAAGTAATACTTTCTGATCATGATTCCCAAGCTTCTCCTTATCCTCAAAGATCCTCCCCCTTTGAGTAGTACCCTTTGAGCGTCTGCTTTTTCTTTATATCCAATATGTTGGATAATTTCATGGATATCAGGGACTGAATCCTCTACTATTAAGTCTCATGGGTGCCCTTCACTGGGCAAGGATAGGTACTCATTAAATATTCATTGAAAGATTTTTTATTAACTTGGTGTGGCTTTCCCCACATTTTGGATTCAACTCAAAAACCATTTAATACATAACCCATTTTACTAAAAAAAAAAAAAGAAAGAAAGAAAGAAAAAAGAAAAAAAGAAAAAGAAAAAATTACAAACTAGGAGATTTTAATCTGACTATAGAGGCCTTTAATTATGCTTAACTGCCACTATTCGGTTCCATCGCTGACCCAAAGAAAATACTGCATGTCAGTTATTTTCTGACATGTGATTGATACAATGTCATTGAGTAGCATTAGCTCATCCCCTTGTCTGAATCTGACTTAAAGTTTGGCAGCTACACCATCAATTAGCAATATTGATGATAACCTGTATTTTATATAGCAAGTCATTTGTTTTTCCATAAGAGCTTGGTGAATAAGAGGAGGAAATGACAGTTATTTGTTGCCACAAACCATAGACAGTAAAAGCAATGTATTCAAAATTGTACTTAAACCTCCCAATCATCTCTTAAAATCTTTGTGGTTATATGCATGCATGTAGACACACATGGCCATTTTTAAGAATTCTGCTCTACATTAAGTATTAATTTAGTTTTATTGCACACTTTTAACCTATCTATTTACTGTCCCATTTTTAACCTAAATTTTTGGGTAAGAGTGAAATGTCTGTGTCACCATGGAAATGCCTCTATCTTGATATTGGGGCACTGACACTGCCAAGCCCAGGAACTGCTAACTTTTTGGGTAAGAGTGAAATATCTGTGTTACCATGGAAATGCCTCTATCTTGAGATTCTGGGTCACTGATACTGCCAAGCCCAGGAGATGCTAACTCAGCTTATTTTTTATTTTCCTTTTCCTAAACACATTACATTGGAATACACTCAATCTTCATTACTTCTATTTCATACTATAAATGGGTTTAACATCTTCCTTTAGTGACTACTGGGAATCATATGATGAGGCAGGCACTTACAAATTTCCAGATGAGGAAAAGATAAACTGTAAAGTGCATGGAGAGACAATTCAATGGAATTGAATTGAAAACCCTGATTTTAACCCACACATGTATGAACACCTGATTTTTGACACAGGAGCTAAATCTGTACAATGGAAAAAAAGAAAGCATCTTCAACAAAGGTGCTGGTACAACTGGATTCAGACATGCAGACCATTGCAGATAAATCCATATCTGTCACCATGCACGAAACTTAAGTCCAAATGGATCAAAGATCTCAACATAAATCCAGCCACACTGAATCTTCTAGAAGAGAAAGTGGGAGATACCCTTGAACGAATTGGTACAGGAGACCACTTCCTGAACATTATACCAGTAGCACAGACATTGAGATCTACAATTAATACATAGGACCTCCTGAAACTGAGAAGCTTGTGTAAGGCAAAGGACACAGTCAGTAAGACAAAACGACAGCCCACAGAATGGGAAAAGATCTTCACCAACCCCACATCTGACAGGGATGATTTTCAAAATATACAATGAACTCAAGAAGCTAGCCACCAAAACACCAAACAATGAAATTAAAAAGTGGGGTGCATAACTAAATAAAGAATTCTCAACAGAGGAATCTGAAATGGCTGAAAGACACTAAAGAAAGTGCTCAAAAATCCTTGGCCATCAGAGAAATGCAACTCAAAACAACTTTGAGATACAATCTAACACCAGCCAGAATAGCTAAAATCAAAACCACCAGTGACAATCTATGCTGGAGAGAATGTGAAGAAAAAGGAACACTTCTCCATTGCTGGTGGGAGTGCAAACTTGTAAGACCACTTTGGAAATCAGTATGGCAGTTGCTCAGAAAAATGGGAATCAGTTTACCTCAAGATCCAGCAATTCTTCTCTTGGGCATATACTCAAATAATGCATGTTCATACAACAAAGACATATGTTTAACCATGTTCATAGCAGCATTGTTTGTAATAGCCAGAACCTGGAAGCAACCTAGATGCCCTTCAACTGAAGAATGAATAGAGAAAATGTGGTAAATTTATGCAATGGAGTACTACTCAGTTTTAAAAAGCAATGGAATCTTGAAATTCGCAGGCAAATGGATGGAACTAGAATAAACCATCCTGAGTGAGGTAACCCAGTCACAAAAAGACAAACATGGTATGTACTCACTCATATATGAATTTTAGACATAGAACAAAGAAAATATGCTTTTAACTCTTTAAGCATTTTTCTCCCAGCTACTCCAGTTGTCATCACTGATGCAGACATTATTCTTCCTTCACTCATTTATAGATTAAAATTGATAGGGATATCTGCATTTGTTTGCTTTTTAATAACTATGATAATGCACTCACTAAAACCAACTAGGGGACAGGAGAGAAGGTTTATTTTAGCTTACAAGTTAGAGTCCATCACTGAGTGAAGCTAAGGCAGAATATAGGTAAGAAACTGGAGGCAAAAACTGAAGCAGAGACCATAGACAATACTACTATAACTGGCTTGATAATTACGTGAACAATAGTAATATACCTTACTGCATTATGACATGTTCAAAACTTGTAAATTTCCATTAAATATAATTCAGATTTTCACAAATTCACATTCCGTACCTATGACCAGTTGTGAAGTTAACCATGAGTCCACTAAAATATTTTATATTTCCTTGTCATGATTTATACTTTGCAATTTTAAAGTAATCTTGTTCGATAACATTTAAAAATATTCAATAAGAAGACCACTTATTTTCTGATTCTAAGTTTTCCTAAGTACATAGGCATATGTTCCCCTCCAACTTTATTTATTCTGCTATTCAACAGTACATGGACTTTTAAATTCCCTTTCTGTTGTAGTGTGAATACTTGGCTTGTTTTGATTGAAGAAATATTGGTATCTTCTTGAAAACATTTTCATCATTTTTGTGTGGATTCTTCATTTTCTGAGCTGTGAGGATAACAAAGGCAACACACAGTTTTCTGTAAACTCTTAGTGGGTTATGTAAAGGCTTGGCTATAGAAAAAATAGTCTTCCTTGATCTAGCCAAGGCATAGTGCTACATCAAACTTGACAAATACTCCAATGAAAGTAATAAAGGAGATTAAAACCTCCAGCCAATGAGTGAGCAAGATATACAAAGCTTAAAATAGGAATAACAAGAAATATGAAAGAGAAGACAACACAACTCTGCTAAAAGTTAGTGATTTTACAGTAACTGATTCCAGTGATACTGAAGTGGATGGAATGCCAAAGATTTCAAAAAATAGATTATAGACTGGGGCATGGCCCAGGGAGAGTGTGTTTACATAGCATCTATGAGGCCCTGGACTGGATCTTGATGCCCAACATACACACAAAAATAATATAATGATTATAGAATGACAGTAAACTCAAAGAATATTCAAATAAAATGCCCAATGATATAAGTGAAATAATGCAAAATATGAAAAAGAAATTTTGGAGATTCTGAAAAAAATCAAATTTGAGAATAATGTTCAAAAAGCAAATAATAATCGGAATTAAAAAAAAAAACCTTCAATGAGCTAGATCAATTGGAAGACAGGAAATCAAAAAGTCAAGTTTCAAAAATCAAAAAGTCAAGTTTCAAAAATTAGAAAATGGGTATGCTTAAAGGAACAAAATAAAGTAATTGTGAACAGATCATAGAAGATCTTTGGGCCATGATTAAAAGACAAAATATATTGAAATTTTGTGTGGGTGGCCTCGCTGTCATATCTAGAAGGCATGATCTCATAGCAGACTTTCTAGTCTTCTGGTGCTTCCCCATTTCTGTACCCTCTTTCATTGTTTTCCCTGAGTGTTGGATGCAGGCTTTGTGCTGTAGATGTATCATTTAAGGCTAGGAAACCCACTGTCAGCTGTTCTCTGCATTTTGAGCTGTTGGGACTTTCTGTCATGGTCTCCATGTTCTGCAAAAATAAGCTTATACATGGGTGAGAGTTATATTTATCTGTGGGTATAAGGATAAGTATTTAGATGTAGTTGAATATTATACCGGTTCTGGAAAGTAGTAGTAACAGGTCATCCTCTAAAATCCATAACCTCCATGCTGAAAACACTGGGAGAAATTCAATAGTAGATAAAGAGCTACAGACAATTAATGATTGTGAAAGAGAAAGCATTAGCCTTCCCTAATTGATTATCCAATATCAAGTAGTCATTCTTAAGACCGTATACATAGAAGCCACATTAAATAGACTAATCAGGTCATAGCCAACTACTTGAGGCTAGTGAAGTCATGGATCTTAGAGGAGAAACCATAACCACCACTTTCCTAATCCAGCATAATTCCTAGTTGCATTCTATGGACTTACCCTTATACTCACAGATAAATGTAGCTCTCACCCCACTTTGCATAGAGCATAAAGACTGTTGCTGAAAAACACAACTGGTTAAAATTCAGAAAACAGATTGAGGGGTGTAGATACATCTATTGACACAATGTCTGCACCTAAGTCTGAGGAAACATGGTGAAATTTGAATTACTACATTTATTAAACACTTACTAAATATTATGTATATGAAGATTCAAAGAACTAGTTCTTGCTAAAATACACTTACGGTAAGGCAAATTTCAAGTAAAGATAAATTACATAACAAATTGGCAAACAAGAGATGTGCATGTGCTTCATAAAAGATTTGAGACTTTTACAAAGAATACCGTGTGCTCTTTTTCCACTTGCAAAGATACATTCCAAACAGAAATTATCCATGCTTATCCAAACTAATCAAAGGACATACTTCTTAATATCAGTAAAAATCAAATCAATAATAAAAAGACAGGTATTATGACAGAAAGATATATAAAGGTATAAAGGATTAGAAAGAATAAATCCATATATGCACATGTTAAATTATTTGATTGATGAACAAAGAAGCATGCATTAACACAATAATGACGAGCTTTTCTGTTATGCTTTGTTGGTTGTGTGCTGAGTTTAGAGGGGATGTCATGAGACACTTCGTGTAAGCTGATAGTATATTTCTGGGCTGCAATAGTGAAGGTGTTGTCATATGCATATAAAATTTCCATCAGAAGCAACTGAAGGTTGATAGCACAGTTGAGAGGTGAATGGACTGTAGAGCTCTGAACTAATGTATTAATCCATGGATGAATTGATAAACTGACAGCATTAGCATGGAATGATACATGACAGATTATGTGAGACCTTATTAGAGGAAGTACACTATTGAGCCTTGCCCTTAGAGGGTCTCTATGTCCCTGGTCTTACTTTTTTCCTGGCTGACATAAAATAAGCAGCTTCCTCTGCTATGAATTACTGTCCCCATGAAACACTACCTCCTCTGAGACCCAAAAGGATGGAGGAACATTGCTGACCTTGGAATGAGCTCAATGCAACCAGGAGCCCAGGTCAATCTTTCTGCCTCTATGCTGGTTTTCTCCTGTACTTTCTCCTATCAAAAGTGGACAAACACACAGAGAAAATACTTTGTAACATATGCTATGTTTCAAGTCTCTGTGTTACATCCTCCAACATACAAGTAAACAGCGCAGTTGGATAAATACAATGATTATTCTCATCACACCAGTGGCAAAGCTGGAATCCGAATCCTAACATTCTGGATTCAAAATCTATACCGACCTTCAATGTGATTTCTATAACCATTATAAAAAATAATACCCACACTATTATCTAAGCTCCCACTTCTGTGTATATGTTTGTCTTATTGGTTGATAAATAAAGCACTATTGGCCAATAGGGAAGGAAGTTAGGCAGGACTAGGAAAGAAGGAGGATTCTGGAAAATGTAGGAAAGGGAGAGGGTCGCCATGTGATCCCAGGAAGAGAGAACTCATAAGGCCAGCATCCTTAGTAAAATAAGTCCATATACATATGGAATAATATATATGTATATATTAGTAGTTATGGTCAATAATTAAGATTGAGCTAGCAAATAAGAAATCCTAATCATTGGCCAACAGGATTGTAATGAATATAAGACTCTGTGTGTTATTTGGGGGCCCTAAAGCAGCAGTAGAACCCAGGCAGCTGGCAAAAAGAGTTATTGCTACACCCACTTACTGAAATTTTCTAGCCATAAATGTGACATGAGGAATGACATAAAATAATGTTTATTACAGTATTATTTATAACATATAAACCTAGAAATGAGCTATATCTATTTATGTGTGGTGATATATTTTCCTAAAAATTCCTCTTAGCTTCAAAGATACTGAACTTTGAGATCATTTAAGACTGTGCTTAACCTGCTGTCCTACTGTGTGCTTAGACTATTTAAAGTTAATATCTTTAAGAGAACAATGTAAACAACCTAAGTCTGTCTTAGATTTCCCATGTAGCTAGCTACCCTTTACAACCAAGCTAATGCATAGCCTTAAATATTAAATTATGTAGTCTTTCATATGCCTGAAAACCTCTGTTAAATATTTCTGTAAAAATGTATCCTTCATTTTTTTTTCCACACAAAGCAAAGGTTTTTGTTAGGAAAAATACAACACACAGGCAGGTCAGACAGAAAATAGTTACAGATCAGAAACACAAAACAGACAGACAACACAGACACATCACAGACCACAGGTGGATGACAAGGAAAGAGGAGTACAGAATTTCAGTTTGGTTTCACTCTTCGTCAAACTACTGAAGAGATTTCTGTTTTCATTCCTTAATGAGATATTTGCTGCCTCCTCTGAAGTTTCTTTAGTACATTAATTGACACACTATAGATCTAAATTTATAATATAATTCATCTGTATCCAGGTTGCTAGGAGATAATTTAAAGATTAGTTTTTATTTTATAGTATGAAAACATTCTGAGTCTATATTATCAGGTGAAGAAATAAATCATAGTTCCAGACAGATCATTTGATGTCTCCTGTTTTGAGGAAAAAAAAAACTTCATAGTAAAAGCACAAACAAAGAAGTTATACAAATAATAATGGTTGTTATATCTGTCTGGAGGAACTTTTCAACAATAAGCACATGACTTTTACAATCAGATAGGACATAAAAGAAGAAATGTGTTTTTCTACTAAAAGAAGAAGAAAAAAATGTCTTTCCTTCTATGGATAATTTAAAAAGAAGCTACAAAATATGACCTGGATCACTAGAAAATTCTTCACAAATACAAAAAAAAAATGGTCTTTGTATCAATCTTTTAGTAGATTCATATTTTCATGTATTTAATAACAATCTTATACAAGTTCTTTCAGCAACAAATTTGTGTCATTTAGATGATTATGAGAGAATACTTTCCTTAAGTATAAAGTTAACTTTATAGCCAATACTATTCAAAAACTGTTTTAAAAGTTTCTTTGCATAATTTCCTTGATTAATGACTAATACGTTATGTCCTTCTTTGACCCTTCTACTTCATATGTTTTGCTTTTTGTCTTTAATACCACACATTAGTTGTACCTGTAAGTGGGTTTCTGTGGGGTGTTCTGTACGTACATACAGTGTAAAATGGTCAAATTCAGCTTCCTTTCTTTCCGTCTTCCATCCTTACCCATATCTGGTAATTATTATTGTATTTTCAAGTTGATGTTAGAATTCAAGCATGTAGTGCTTGTTTCTCTGTGTCTGGCTTCTTTAACTTACAATGTCCCACACTTCCAACCATTCTCTTGTTAAATGGCAGGACTTTATTCCTTCTATGGCTTAATAAGAACTCCATCTTGTGTGTGTGTGTGTGTGTGTGTGTGTGTGTGTGTGTGTGTGTGTGTGTGTGTGTGTCACATTTCCGTTGTCCATTCATGTTTTGGTGGGCATCTGAGCTGAGGCTATACCTTAACTACTTTGAATAATGTCACAATAAATATGAATATGGATTGTTTGTTTTATTTCTTTGCATGTGCACCAAGAAGTGGGACAATGGGTTGTGGTTTTGTTGTTTTGTTTGTTTTTGTTTTATTGGGAAAGACTTCCATACTTTTCTCCATAATGAAATTTCTAGTTTACCTTCCCATGAACAGTGCATGAGAGTTTATTGTCTCTGCATATTTTCCATCATTTGTTACTGTCTTAGTAAAGGTTTCTATTGTGAGGGGACACAATGAGCACAGCCATGCTTACAAAATCATTTAATTTGGGTGGCTTACATTTTCAGAAGTTTAGTCCATTATCATCATGGTATGACATGGTGGAGTACAGGCAGACATGGTACAAAAGAAGTAGCTGAGAGTCCTACATCTTGACTCACAGGCAACAGGAAGTTGTTTGAGACACTGGTGTTGCTGCAGCATATATGAGACCTCAAAGTCTGCCTCCACAGTGACACACTTCCTCCAACAAGACCACACCTACTCCAACAAGGCCACACCTCCTAACAACTCCACTCCCTTTGTGGGACATTTTCTTTCAAATCAGCACAGTTGTTTTATTTACTTGGTGATAGACATTCTGACTGAGTGGGATGGTATTTCAATACACTTTTGATTTGCATTTACCTGATTGCTAGAGGTATTAAACATATTTTTTCATACATTTTGGCGGTTACATGAATGTGTGTGTGTGTGTGTGTGTGTGTGTGTGTGTGTGTGTGTGTGTGTGTGTGTGTGTGTTGGGCCATATATAATAAAGGAATTTGACCATGATTTCAGCTAGATTACTTATTTATTATAATTACTCTTTGCCAAATGTTTCCCAATTCTTGGAGTTGTCTGCACACCCATGCTGTGCAGAATCTTCCAAGTTTCCAAATGTCACATCTGTCACTTTTCTTATTTATTGTGCTTTGAGAATCCCTTTTCTTACTTATTATGCTTTTGGAGTCCTATTTAGTAAATCATTGCCTATACTATTTCTTCTCCTATTTTTGTATTTTATACCTTGGACTTTGACCCACTCGATTTTGATTTTGTACATGCTGAGATGGAGGTCAAGCTTCAGTCTTCTGTATGTATATATTGAGTTTTTCTGGCTCAGGTTTTGAACAAGCTTTCCTTCCTTCAAGACATGTCTCTCATGCGTTTGTTAGGATTAGGTGGCTGCTAATGTGTGTGCTTGTCTCTAGGGCCTCTGCTCAGTTCCATTTGCCTGCATCTTATCTACTGACAATGCCATGATGAGGGTCTTCAGAGTCTTCATAAGGGATTGTGAGATTCCACCTTCATTCTTTTTCCTCAATATTGATTTTATTATTTGGAGTCTTTAGTGTTTTCAAGTTAATTCTATATTTTTTTCTAATTCTTTGAAGAATGGTCATGACATTTTGATGGGGAACTGATTTTATTTCACTGGATTTGGAGATAGTATTGGGCAGTATAAAGCTTTGGTAATTTTGGTTATCCCAATCCCAATCTAGGAATAATGAAAGTCATTCCACCCCTTTTGTGAGTTCTAGAATTTCTCTCATTAATATGTTTTGTTTACCATCATTGTATTTATTTCTAAGGACATTTTATTTTGGCAGCTTTGTGAATAGGTTTGCTTCTGTGATTCCTTTTGCAGAAAAAATTAGAAAATATTACTGAATTATTTAGGCCTTCTTTCTGGAAGGTTTGGTGGTCTCCATATGACATGGATCAGCATTAAAATGATCAAAACACATAACTATTCAGACAAGTTTCTCATAAGCTACTAATAAATGTGACTCTGGAAGTTCTCCCATCAATTAAGGGCAGCAAGAGGAGGCTTCTAAACAGTAGATTCAAATGACTTCAGATTTTCCTTAATTCCCAAGGAGATATTTAATGAAACGTATCAAAAATTCAAGATATTATAACCCTGAAGTGCATTTAATACTCCTCCCCAACATCTATCCACACTTGTACACAGAGTGATGTTCAGGCCCATGGCTTGCTCTTGTGGTTGTATGATCACTGATCACCGAAAAATGTAGCTGAGGTCTGAGGCCAGAAGCATATGCCACCACGCCCAGTTCCTGTAGTGTAGCAATCCAGCTCAGGACCTCACTCATGCTAGACAGCAACCTAGCAACTGAGACCCACCTCCAGACCCTGCGGGGATACATTTAAAGATTTGGGGTTAAATGATGCCAGTTTCTATTTTTGTAGACTGGGTCTAGGCATGGAGATAATGATAATGTTCTTGTAAAGTGGTCACAGGGAAAATTGTCTGAAATGATATTTCTGACTAATGCAAAGCTGGATATATAACATTAGAAGATTATTTGGTTTTACATATTGGTCCTTGAAGTCAGACTTGGTGCCATACTTCTCTTTTGGTGACTCTGATCTGTAATGATATAGTATGAATTTATGGTTAACTAAATGTAAGATTTCCTACATACTTTCCCCTATAAAACATCTCTCTCAACAGCCATCTCTTAAATAGAATGATTAGATTATCCTAAGTAATGTTTCAGTAGCTTTAGGAAATCTGTCTATAATGTATTTAAAAGTTGCTATGTTTTTGCTGAAAAAAAAACACATACAAAATATTCTGATCATGCATTTCTCCTCCTCCAACTCCTTTTGGAACCTCCATACTTTCCCACTCACCAACCTTGACACTTCTTCTTTCCCTCTCTCTTTAAAAGGCAAACATGAAAACAAATAGAACAGTCAAGAAAAAATAAGATAAAGAGGCAAAGAACACACACACATAAACACACACAAAAAACTTATATACATGCATACACACAAAACACCCCAAAAAACAAGACACCATAATATACAAACAAAAGATCAGCAAGGAAAAAAATGCCCAAACAAAGCTATATGACACAAAAAGCATACAAAACACCATTGAATTTGTTTCTGTGGGACCACCTACCATTGGGCATGTCCCTTAAGTATAGTTTATATAGCTAGTGAGACTTCTCTGGAGAAAACTAACTCTTCCTTTGTAAATAGATATCAATTAAAGATAGTTTCTTGGTTAAGGGTGGAAGCACTTGTCCACTTTCCCCTCTCCTCCCCAGGGCCTATTTGGCTTAAACCTGTGCAGGCCCCGTGAATTCCACCATTCTCTCTGTGAGTTCATATGTGCATCAGTCCTATCATATCTGGAAGACACTGTTTCCTTGGTGCTATGCAACCTCTATAGTTCTTTTAGTCTTACTGCTCCTATTCATTATAGACCCCTGAGCCCTGAAAGTGGTGGGGGCTGGGGAAGACATCCTATATAGAACCCAATGGTCCAAAATCTCCCACAATTGTCCAGTTGTGAGTCTCTGGGTAAGTTCCTATTTAATGCAAGAGGAAGTGGAGCTGGTCATTATATATAGCAGAAAGTCACTAGAAGCAATCTATTGGGATGTTCCTTTAGCCGAACAATATTTGTTTTCCCATAGGCCCATGCCCTATCGAGCATCAGATACTTGGTCATCTGAGCAGTGTCAGGCATGGGTTCCATCTCTTGGAGTGGGCCTTAAATCTAATCAGGGACAGGTTGGTTAATCCAAAAATATTTGTGCCACATTGAACTAGCCTATCTTGCAAGCAGGTCACCATTTTAGATCACAGAATTCAAATCTGGGTTAATGGTTCCCTTCCTCCTCTGGTAGTTTATGAAGTACATTCCAGTAACAAGAATACCAGATAGTAGGGGTGAAGCCTTTGGGTAGGCACCAATCTTACTTCTCTGGGTTCAGTGAAATATATAAATGTCTTCAGTAATAGAGCCTTAACATTACTTTGTGGCAAGTAACCAATAGCCTTGGCAATAGTCTGAGGTGTTTGTGGGGTTCCCATTGGGCCTTATGGCTAACAAATCAACTGGATGTAACCTGTCCTTGGTACAAGACATTTGACTTGGTGGCAAAACGAGCCGAGTTGGGGCATTGTCTTCCTGGTTATTTGGTAACTCTACTTATATCTCTCATATATGTTTATAGTTTAGGAAACTTCTATAGTAATAGGTTTCTATATGACCTCTCAGTGACCCTTAGTATTAGTTGTCCCTCCCCATTTTTCCTCCTTTATCCCTTCTTCCCACTCTCCATTAAATCCCTCCATACCAGTCTCCCTCCTTGTCTCCCCAAATATATATACTAGTTCCCCTTACTTAGGATATTCTCCCCTCCTCCCTACTCCCTTATTCAATATCTAACCTCGATGGTTACACAGATTGTAGCACACCTATCAAAGGCTAACCTAAAAGCTAACCTCTACATACAATAGGAAACATAGGGTATTTGTCCTTTGGGGTCTGGGTTACCTCACTCGGGAAGATTTTTTTCTAGCTCCACCCATCTAGGTTAATTAACATGTATCACATTTTTATTACCCATTCATCAGGTGATGGACATCTGGGCTGTCCAATTTATGAATATTATGAATAGAGAAGCAATGAACATAGTTGAGCAAGTATCTCTGCAGTAGTATGTAGAATCCTTTGAGTATATTCCCAAGCATAGTATAGCTTGGTATTCAGGTAGTTCTATTCCCAGCTTCCCTTAGGAATCATCACACTTATTTACATAGTGGCTGTTCAAGTTTGCTCTCCACCAGCAATGAGTAAATGTACTCCTTTCCCAACATCCCTATGAGCATAAGCTACCACTTGCTTTGTTGCTCTTGGCCATTCTGACTCATGTGAGAAGAAATCTCAAGGTGGTTTTGATTTGCAGATTTGCATTTCTCTGATGACTAAGGATGTTGAACATTTCTTTAAATGTTTCTTAGCCATTTGTGTTTCACCATTTGAGAACTGTCTGTTTGGTCTGATTAGATTATTTGCTTTTTTGATGTTCAATTTTATTGAGATCTTTATGTATTTTACATATTAGTAGCCCTCTATCAGTTGTATAATTGGTAAAGATATTTTCCCACTGTGTAGCCTGCCACTTTGCCTGAATTATGGCACCCTTTGCCATGCAAAGACATTTATTTCAGTGTCATATGATTGTACTTAATAATTTTTTTTAATCCTGTGTTGTTATTTTGTTCAGAACTCTTTTCCTGTGCCAATGAGTTCAAGACTATTTTACTATCTCTTCTATCAGATTCAGGGCATCTTGTCTTGTGTTTAGGTCCCCAGTACATTTGCAGTTGAATTTTATGCAAGGTGGTAAGTAAGGGTCTGTCTGCATTCTTCAACATACAGTCAATCAGCTATATTGAATTTTCAGGGCCTATTGTAGTAGGGTTACTGGGTTCTGGAGGAGATATACTGTCTTCTTAAACATTCATGTTTGTGTTTTTACACTGGTGTCTAGGCTTCAGGAGTTACATGACTGAGGCAATTCTAGGTGTTAATATCTGTTCTTATCTTTGTTGTTTTACTGTTCTGGTCCTGGTTTCTGCCGCCCTGTTAGGATCTTAAGAAAGTATGGTGGCTCTGATTTCCTTGGTAGAGAGTTTCTTCCAGTGAGTGAGTGACTGAGAGGAATAGAGATGTGCTAGAAGGGAAGGCTGAGGTGGACTGTGTGAAAGAGCTAGGGCAATCCTGTGTAGGCCAAAACATGGGCTCCTCAGGGAGTTGGAGCCATGGTGTGAGGAGAGTTTCTACAAGTGTGCAGAAGTAGGAAAAACTGTCTAGAGACTCGGAGATAATAGGGCTATGAAAACTCTGGGTCTGTACTAAAAATTGAAATCTCCAATGACTGGAGTTGAAGTGGGAGGAGGAGCATCTAGGAGCAAGCTCCAACAGGGCTGAGGGTGAAAAAAGTAGGATCATAATGAATGGCAGGCAGGACATTAAGGATCATTTACCTGAGTCCCAGCCTGGTGTGGCCATCAGTAAAGTTGTTCCTAGCTATAGAAGGCTGACACAGAGGGAATGGGCTAAGAGGGAATGCTAAGAGGTTCCGCAAGAAGAGTTAAGCTGGGTCCCAAGTAGGAGTTGGAGTCTCTAGAGCAATGGGTGTATAGTGAGATGAAGGGCACCTGCAATCAGGCTGCTACAGAGCTGACTGGAGTGAGCATAATGGTGGACCTGACAATTGTGAGAATCACCCACCCGAGTCTCAACCCATTGTTGTCAACTGGGGTTGCCAGATAGCGGGTGGAGTGTTCCTAGCTATCAATGGCTGACATAAAGGAATGAGGATGGTCTAGAAGGGAGGGCTGTGAGAGTTTGAGGGAAGAAGCTGAACTGGGTGGACCCCCAGAGCAGCTGCCACACTCTTAAATTTAATTATTCCCTATTTCCTTCAAACTATTCATTTGGCTTTCTTTGATTATTAATTCTCATAGAGACTAAACAATTGTTGCAAATCTTTTTTTTAAGACTTAGTTATTTATTATTTATAGTGTTCTGCCTGCCTGCCAAAAGAGGGCACCAGAGCCAGTTATAGATGGTTGTGAGCCACCATGTGGTTTCTGGAAATTGAAGTTGGGACCTCTAGAAGAACAGCCAGTGTTCTTAAACTCTGAATCATCTCCCCAGCTTCCAAAATCATTTACTTTTATTTTATGTGCATTGATGTTTTGCCTGCATGTATATCTGCATGGGAGTATCAGATCTTGAAGCTACAGGCAGTTGTTAGCTGCCATATGGGTGCTGGGATTTGAACCCTGTCCTTTGGGAAAACAGTCAGTGCCCTTAACCACTGAGATATCTTTCCAGGCCTATAAATCCTTAATTCTATTGGGGGTTAGGATATTTTTGTTCAGATCACTTCATTTCCCTAAAGAGTAGCATTCTGCACTGCACTGTCCTGATGTCCTGTGTCTTCATTTTGCCAAAGAGAGGAAAAGCAAGATAATAGCAAAGAACTGCTAATGGGCTGCAAGCCAGCAGACAGGGAATGTAAGGGCTGAGAACGCTCTGCGTTTTCTGACTTTAACTGGTTCTATTTTTTTCTAAGAGTAAAGCATATATCCAAAATATATCTCTGATAAAATAGTTCACAAATGAGCTGTCAGCTGCCTCTGCTACAGGGCATTGCCACTTTCTTGAAGATTTGAAGTTGTTCTCTGGGTCAAGGTGACCTTATCATCACAGGCTTTGTGAGCACATTCATTTATACTTCAAAGAACAAATCTGATCTTTGGCTATGACATAAAACTATCAAGAGAAGAATATATGTGCGTGGTAAATTCAATACTAGAGATAAATGTATGATATAGGAACTATACAGGCCTAAGGTATCAGAGTACTTTGCATAAGCTATTAGATTAATTTTATGAGGTTATAGCTTGAACTTAGATTACTTTGAGAAAAGGCAGAGATGACAGACATGCTTCTGATAGAAAAGAAAACCACAGAATCGGGCAAAATCAAATAGAAAAATTAAATTTCCTTTCAGAGAAACTTCTTGTAGGTAATTTAAAAATGTTGTTATGTTAAAAGTACTAAACTGTGCTATATTATCATATATTAAGTAAATGACTTATTTATTTAAATTATTATTTGAAATATTTCCTCAAGCTTTTTGGTTTCATGAGTCATAACAAAATGCATAAGACTAAAGGAAAACAAGGTGTCTTAGGGTTTCTATTGCTGCAAGGAAACAGCATGACAAAAAGCAAGCTGGAGAAGAAAAGATTTATTTGGCTTACACTTCCACTTTGCTGTTCATCATACAAGGAAGTCAGGACAGGAACTCAAACAAGGCAGAAACCTGGAGGCAGGAGCTGATGCAGAGGCCATGGAGGGGTGCTGCTTGCTGGCTTGCTAGGCCTGCTTCCATATAGAAGCCAGGACCACAATTTCACATATGGCAGCACCTACACCCCCTTTCAATCACTAAGAAAATGCCTTACACCTATCATCTGACCTCATTATCCTCAGACAGATAAGTGAAGACTGAAGATGAAATGGGAAAAGTTTTTCCCCACCTTAAGCATAGAAAATGTTTCATGTGCTGTCCAGTCTTATGTCAACTTAACACAAGGTAGAGTTATCTGAAAGGAGGAAACCTCAATTGAGAAAATGCCATCTTAGTTTCATGTCTTCATTTTTTTCTATTTTCTTTCCTTTCTTCTTTTTCTCCAACTTCTTCTTTCGTACAATCCACTAAGTCCAATTGTTGCTTGTTATGTCCGTGGGTGTGGGGCAATCTCCTAGAGCAGAGGTTATCCCCCAGTAGGAACATCCTAAAAGACAAAGGTCCCCAGCCACTATCAATTGCCAGTGGTCCTTGGGTTAGGGGTGGAACATGAAGAACCTCGTCTGTTATCTATTCCAGAATTCTGGGTGGGTTGATCTTATGAAGGAGGTCTTGTGCAGGTAGTCATAGCTGCTCTAACTTCATGAGTATGATAGATATGCCATATCCAGGAGCCAGTTTGTCACAGCCCTCCTTCCCACCATTGACTCTTCCAAGGACACCAAATAATCATTGCTTGCTTGCTTACTTGCTTTTAATAATGGCAAGTCTCTGTTTCTGAGTATTCCAATGAGACCATTTTAGATTCCATCTCTTCATGTTTTGTCTTTTAAATTGTTCTTGGCACTATTGTGTTTACTGTAAAACATATAAATGTCAAGACACATCTATAGTCATATCTAGAAGACCAGGATATTATATGCTAAAAAAGATAAAAGTTTTCTCCCACTCAGAACTATTTGAGTAACTTCTATAGTATCATCATTTTTGTTTATGGATTTCACAAAAAAAAATGCTCTTGTAAATAATGTTCCAAATTATTTCAGGAATTTATTGCTTGCCTCCTTGTAGAAAGATATGACAGACATGGAGGGGAACACTGGGTCACAGCAGCAAATAAACTTGATCATATATCCATATAGAACATACAATGTAGCATCTTACCTTGGCCAAAAAAAAAAGAGAGAAAAATTATTTCAGATATCTGGAACATCACTGGTGGATTTCACCAGCCATTGAAGGCTCAGCAAGTTCTCCCTAGAAGCTGTGCTGTTCTTACCATGAAGTCTAGAGCCCTTTTCACTGATGCTCTTCACATCCTTCCCGGAGCAGCATCCAACCGGCAGTGAGGATGATTAATTTAAGAACCGTTATTCCAAGCATCAGAAATGGTTTCTGGGTAATGATGGTAAGGGATGTGCATATACCCAGTGTGAAGGGCTCTTTACATGCTTATGTTTCAGAAGAAAGTGAAAAACACATGATGGGGGACCTGGAGGAAATTCTACTATATGCTTTCAGGAAAGTCGGGCAGTGGAATGAAAGTGAGCTGCTTGGATTGATTCTACTCTGGTTGAGTTGAGAGAAGCATCACTAAGGTGGCTTTTTATGTTATTCTGGTATTTCATTCTTGATTATCACCATTTATTTTGCTTCCACGTGTTCGAAAGGTCATCCCCGGTTCCCAGTACTAATATGCATCCTAAGGTAGAAAGACAGCTGAAGTTATAGGGAAGCTGTGGCAATGAAACTTCAGTCTCTTCACTCGGCAGGAGTCCTGTGTGGCTGTTCACTGTCTTCTACCCCACCAAGAATAAGGTGTCCTGAGGAAAGCACCTGGCCTCTCCCCAACCCTTGCTGCATGTTCAAAGATTACCCTTACCGACTTTCACCTGACTTCTGTATCTTGATTTGAAAGCCCTGGCTCCCTGGAGGTCCTAAATGACCGTTTTGAAACGTGAAGCTAATTTCGGGTTACATTTCTTAGCTGGTGATTTTTTACTTAGCTCTTTTGAAAACAAAACAAAAGTACATGTATTCCAAACATGGTTTTATTGAGGATCTGCTTGACACAAAGATCCTGACCTCCAGAATCTTTCACCCTGGCAGGTTTGAAAGTTCTCAGTATCATGCTGTGACCAGTACCAGCTCTGTCCAGGCCGAGCACCTCAGAGGACTTGAAGTTCTTGGCTCAGGGGAACAGTGAAGCTGATCCAAAGACCACTGTAAATGCGCCTCATTCTCAGAGATAGACATGAAAGACCTCGCATTGCAAAACCACAAGGAAGGGGGTGGGTGGGGATGAGGGAGGATTCACCCAGGTGGCTTGTATTAGTGTCAATAGGGAGAAGTCAGAGAACTTAACCAAAGCTTGGAAACGTCAAGCCAAACTTACTCTGAGATCCCACACACCTCCCCTCAAAGAGTTCAGCGGCAGGGAGACCGCTGCCCCTGGCTCTGCCTGGGGTTGCTCAGAAGAAACGGACACCCCTTTTGGCTCTCCTCCCCCACGGCCGCTCTCATGGGCTTCGCTTTGGAGCGCTTCGCTGAAGCGGTGGACCCGGCTTTCCATTGCCAGCTGTGCGGCCAGGTGCTGGAGGAGCCCGCGTGCACGCCTTGCGGCCACGTCTTCTGCGCCAGCTGCCTGCTGCCCTGGGCGGCGCGGAGACGCCGGTGCCCACTGCAGTGCCAGCCGCTGGCGCCGGGCGAGCTGTACCGGGTGCTGCCGCTGCGCAGCCTGGTCCAGCAGCTGCGAGTGCGGTGTGACTACTGTGCGCAGGGCTGCGGCCGCACCGTGCCGCTGCGGGAGCTGGAGGCGCACGTCCAGAGCTGCGCCTTCGGCCCTGCCAGCGGCTGTGGCCGCCACTGCCTAGGGAACTGCTGCGGAGGCGGCGGGAAGGAAAGGCACCAGGCGACCACGACCCAGCCAAGTGGGGACACGCGAGAGGGGGCACTGGGGTCCCGGGATCGGCCTCGGATAGCCCCCTGCAGGCGGTTGGGGAAGAAGCTGCGAAGGCAGCTCGGCTTGCTGCAGCGCAGGTACCAGAAGTTGGCCGGGTACATGGCGCACACACGCAACTTCGTCGCGGACACGGGAGGCCGCGTCCGGGTAAGCGCAGAAAAAGTGGGGCCTCAAGCATGATTGTGGTGGGGAGAAGGGAATTGTTCTGACCGGTGAGAATTCCTTCTGGAAGTGCCGTCCTTTTTCCCAGAGACATATGAGACATCATCCCCCTGATTTTGCTGTGCTAGCTTCATTTGTACCTCTGCCCCAGAAACATTGCTTAGGGTGGAAGGAGGAATTGAGAAAAGTCTTGTTTCCTATCTTTCATTCCCTTGCCCACCTTCGCGGCCCATCTTTTGCATCCTTGGCCTGTGCCTGAAGCAAATCCCATCAATAAACCAATTAGCTGTGAATGCCTGTTTTCTCTGCCAAAGTATACCTATCTTTATTTAACTACCCTTTCCTCAGTTCAGGGACTTCAAAGGGAGGGTGGTGGCAGGGAACCAGCGTGAGAATTTTTATTTTTTATTTTATTTTTTACATCCCTGACTTTTCCTGATGGTCCCATCCTCCTGACCTCACATGTCCTTATTGGCGGTGAGTGTGCATGTAATGACCTGGGGATCTGTCCCAGGACAAGAACATCTCCCTGCGGTCACACTGGCCAGGGCTGAGTGCTGGCCAGTCAACTGTCTTCCCTACTTTGCAGAAGCTGCTGGTCTTGAGCAGCCTGCTGCAGCAGCCTGGGTGATGGGACTTGTTCATCAGCTGTAACCTGTCTTCAGTACATTCGCACAGGTGTTTGATTTGGCTGGTCGCTGGCTTAGCAAGCAAGGATTTAATTTGCACGCCCTCTCAAGGAGCTGTTTTCATTTTTCTACCCTCCTTGGGGGAGGAGATACAGAACAGAGGGCCTCCATTTGGGGTCTGGCTACTTAGCTCTGATTCCAGCTCTGGCCCTAGGTTTTAACCTTCCTGCCCCTAGCCTGAAAACCACAAAGTGACATAAGATGCTCTGATGAGTGAACCTGTAAGACCGCTATGCCCAACACACAAATTACACTGGTGGCAGACTGCCCTTGTATAGCAGAGCGCCATGAGCAGTTGCTAGTTAATGGAGAGAATTAAAAAGTCTGGATGCTGTATGAGTTCCCTAGTCTGCTTGCGTATAGGATACTCTTCAGATGGATGACCTAGAGAAAAGCACACAAATTCGATTTGCACCGCCAGGTCAGTTTTCCACGTTGATGGAAAGGAACAAGGGTTAGAATTACGCGATAAAAACATGCAGTGCCAGTCAAGCTGTGGTTGGTTCTCTGCCAGGGGTTCTCAACCTTCCTTTTGCTGCAATCATTAAATAAAGTCCCTCGTGTTGTGGTGACCCAACAGCCATAAAAGTATTTTGTTGCTACTTCATAACTATAATTTGGCTACTGTTATGAATCGCAATGTAAATATCTTATGCAGATAACTCGACCCTCGATCCACAGGTTGAGAACCCCTGTTCCACGTAGTACTTTGTGGACTCATTTTCAGATGCTGCCAGTGGATGGTGTTTTTCAAAATTATTTTCTACTTGCCTGTAGGGGCTGCTGTGGGCTCTGGGAAAGCTCCTGGGTGGGGCGGTGCAGTGCTGAGGTGGCTCTGGGGATGCACTGAGGTTTCATCCGTTAGCCTCAGATGTAATGTATACAGTGGTAGCTACAGCTTGTCTTGTCTAGCTACTTCCCTGACTGTTTAAATGGGTCTTTGCTAACATACAGGTGGCTGATGTAATTTACATTTGTTTAAACCTTACTGGCTCATCCAGAAAGAAATACTCTACCTAGAAAAATTCCTCTTATTTTCATTCTGTAAAAATGATGACAATCCCAATAGGGATAGTATTGAAAATCAAGATGACTGCCTCCCAGTAGACCCTGCATTACAGGGCAGCCTGACTATTTCTGCTGAGGGGACTTTATAAATAGCTCAGCATTTCTACAGGGAAAATTCATGTAAAACTGTTTCTAAGATCCACTGACAGTTTATTTTACTTTTTTTGTCATACAAAGATAAAAATAAAGAGCCCTGGCTGGTAGAGCCCAGAAATCTGCTTGCATTTTAGGTGAAGTCAGATGGGATGCTGCCTGTGTGAAATGTGAACCAGTGTAGTCACTGGGAAAATCCTTTTTCTCCTCACAGGCACACCAGTTTCCTTCAAAAACATGCTTTCAACTATGTTCTGGGAGAAATTTGCCAGAGTCAACCATTCTTAAAACACTTTCTATTTAAGGTAAAAATGTCACTGTAGTGGTTAATTTTCTATTGCATTTTTTTTAACTTATCCACTTCTCCCCCTTTTCACTTAGGATGGAGAACAGAAGTCATTCACTGTTGTGTTAGAAAGAGAAGATGATACTTTGGGATTCAACATAATAGGAGGCAGGCCAAATCAGGTGACTCCTTTGTTAATACCGGATTCTGTATGTGAAATGGACTATGGGTCTGAAAAAAAAAAAAAAAAAGTGATGTCATCCTTAAAAGGATGCTTGTGCCCAAATACCAGATTCTTAATGTAGACCTTCTGGTCCATACCCAGATTTTCTTTATGAGAGAGCTGGAAAACAAAAGAACACCCCATAATTCACCAACTTGATTCTCTAAGCCATAGCCATAAAGGGAAGAGCATGTTTTACAGTTCATCCATCTTTCTTGCATAGAACCATGAGCAAATCTCTTGAACCTATGACAAGGGACCTGTGTAGGCAATTTCCATTTGCTACACTAAGTAGAATCTGGTCTGCATATGCTTGCTGTTCTCAGTGGCTTGGCCTTTAGATGACAACAGGACTAGAGAAGTTGACAGTGTATATTGAATGCAGAGTTGAAATGAATTTAAATAAGAGAAAAGCGAGGTGTATATGTGAGTGGTGTTCTCTCCTCATCCTCCTTCTTCTTCCCAAAATTTCTTAAGAAAAATTCATGCTATGAAACATTTTGGCTTCTCAAATCAACTGCTTATTTAAATGGATGAATAATCTCTATTTTATACTTATTGTTCTCAGAGTACATATTATGAATTTACATACTGTAGCTACAAAATCCTGTGACATCCTGCAATCCTATGATGTCTTAATTTCGAGTGTAACTGGACAAAGACAGATAAATTTAGTAAAGAAAAATCACCTTATTTAACTCTCTAGTTAACTTCTCTGAAACTCTCCTGTCCCAACTGCCATCTGCTGTTCAAGGACTCACATGCTTAGGATTCTTTGTCCTGTTCTAAGCTGGGGTTAGGATGGTGATGACCTATGACATCCTGTGTCTTCTATGCAACTAGAAAACCCAGAAATTAAAGGCCACTGTGCTGCTTCTCTTCTGAAATGGTCCCAGTTATTGTAAAAGCATGGGCATTTCTTCACATTATTTGAATTCTCCCTTCTCTTGGGGGTTATTTATAACTGCCAGTTAGGAATTTGACATTGGGCATTTTGTAGAAACACTTCCAATTCTGGTTGAAGCAGGCCAATTAAGGAGAAGTTTGGGGGATAATTTTGTTTATCCTGCCATAAAATCAACTGACATTTAAGAATGCACAATATGTTGTAATATGATGACAAACATCTTCCTAAGTAGGTCTTACGGGATCATTGTTTTCTTGTGATTGGCTAAAATGCTATGCAGTGTCAAAGGCTGCTTTTTGAGGTTTACCTATTCCCTGTGAAACTTGCACCTGGAACCATGTGCAGATTTGAATGGGCCTCTTGGCTATGTAGAGTTGATAGTTTGAGATTTTAGATTTAAAATCACTCTGTCTCCTCAGTGGTCAGAGCTATGATTCCAAATTTCTCACACTGGAAGCTAAAATATATTTTTAGGGTTATGACTGCATCTGTTTTGTTATGTACTAGAGGGTAAAATTGCTTTCTTCTCTATGCTTCTGTCTTTATTTTCTGAATCTCCCATATCACTTTAAAGGTGAGAGGTTTTTACAGTAACACTGCCGCTCTCACCTTGTATGTGCCCTTCTCTAAAGCTTTTCATGTGAACTCAAAATGTAAAGTAAATAGATGATCTTGTCAGAGATGCTGGTCTTGTTCATTATAGCTGTCATCTTGATTAATGACTAGTTGGCATTAAGTGAGTTAATTCTGTGCCAAACTCCCAGCTAAGAGTTGCATGTTTGAGCAGAAATGCTACTGTTACAATTAGAAAAAAATAATCCATTACAAAATTTAAAGTTTGCTTAGTATGTTTCTTTCTGCTAACATTTTTCCTATAGGGTTACCAGAAGCAATCAGTGACTGAAGGAATTTACGTTTCAAAAATTTTAGAAAATGGACCTGCAGACAGAGCAGATGGTTTGGAGGTTCACGACAAAATCATTGAGGTAAGGCAGAAAAAAAATGTGTATACTCCATGATTAAAATTTGTAAAATGGCATACACATTCCTCACCTCCTTATCCTTATCAAGTATACATCTACCTGCAGTGGAGACTTCGCTGCTTTATTTCTTCCTAAAAATGTAAAACACTATGACGATTCTTTATCAGTTAGTGCAAAGTACCTTATGTTTCCAGGTATATTAATGAACATCTGTATCTTAATAGATTCCCTCCACAGAAACCAAAGGGACTTCTCTGACTTTCATGGGATTCATTTTTATAACATTTCAAAAAGGTGATGAAAAATTGCTTTTTAAAGATTGTGATCAGTATGTACAAGAGAACACCAAGATTACCTGTAAGGTGTCTTTATCATCCTTGGGCATATTCTGTCTCTTTTAAAGCAAGACAAATGAAGGAGTGGTCTTCCTCTGTAGGGAAGAGCTGTGGGAAGCTTTTGCATATGCAGCTGTGTTGTTGTGTTTGGAGCTTATGCTGGGAACTGGGCTGTGATGACAGGGCTGGAATTACTTCTCTCTCACTTTCTATGTTCCTTCACAGCTGGCAATAGTATTATTTGTTGTTACCAAAAGTGATTAGGTTATTTTTATTGGTTAATTAATTTCCAATGTATTTGTAAAGGCATCAAAAGAAATGAAGGTTTATCGAACTCCACTGTATTTTGAAAATAAATCTGTGTATTCTGTATTGTGGAATCAGTATCATTGTCTTTCTGGATGGGTAGATTCTACTTTTCTTAGATTTCTGATACATTTTAGATTTGTATTCATTGTGAGTATGCTAACAAAGCTGAGTTTTGCGTGCATTGAGCTAGAATAAGAATAGAAAGAAAACCATGGTGTCTACCAGAAAGATTACTTGACACTTGAAGAGTGGGGCATTGCCTTTGGGTGGAGACTGTTTGTTTAACTAAATAGACCTGCAGATCAACATTGCTTTTAGCCCTATAGCCAAAAAAAGGGTTGACAGCCTTCTGCTGGCTGTCCAGTTTGCTTCAGGCTACCTGCAGCAAAGATTTATACACTGCAGTGTCTGTAGTCAGATTTCTATCATCACTCCTGTGAAGGTACCTGCAATATATTCTTTCAAGGGTACTATCATTTAAATAAGAACAAAATGTTCTTATCTTCTATATCATCTCATAAGCATTCTAATTAAATGAAAGTCTATATCCTCTCTTCCCGGTCTCATATGGTGTCTCCTCTCTGCCTATACTTCCCAGAATTCTCCTCTTCCCTAGTCCTGCCTATCTTCCTGCCTTATTGGCCAATAGTGTTTTATTTATCAACCAATAAGAGGACCATATATACAGAAGGACTTCCCCCATCACCTGTAAACTAGTGGGCAGTTAGATTAAGTTTTTATTTGAACAGATCACTGCAAATCTCAATAGAACAATATCCTTATTGTCTATCTTAAAGCAGATTTCAACAGCAGCTTGATTGTGTATAATAAGGAGGAAAACTATGAAAGAAATTGGGTCAACATAAAGAATTACATTCTGATGAGATTGGTAATCACACTTCAATGCTACTGAGATGAATGTACAGTTATCACATGATTTACTGTCTCTTGAAAAATGATGTGGTATCATGGCCCAAGCCTAGGCCATGAAGTAAAGGAGCCTTGCTGGAATGCCTGCTGATATACCTCTTAAAGACAGAATGAGTGGAGTTCCTCCTTAGTTTCTACATGTACTTTGAGTTTATACAATCATAAAGTTTGAGAAAAGCTAGGCCAGCTGCTGCCAGCATTCAGTTCTTCCAATTCCCGAGGATGCCAGAGTCTGCTGAAGATCAGCAGATGGTAACAGCATGGGGATTTATGCACAAGAACACTGCAGGCAAGAAGAGCTGTTGCTGGGGAACTTGCTGTTGCTGTAGTATGGTTGGTCAGAGGCCAGGTTTTCTGTTTGCAAGAAGAGCACCTACACTTGGCTGACTGGAGAAGGAGAACTCTTTCCTGCCCTGTAATACAAAGCACACTGTCCTATGATACTGCTCTTTCATCTGCAAAGGGTGTAGATTTGACCTCAGTAGGGTCATAGTATGAGTTTACTCTAGTTTTCCTATTGCCCTAGAGTTGTTTGCTTTATTTTGGGAATCATGGCATGAGGTTAATGGCATGTAGAAACTATATAGATAAGAGATTGTCTCATGGTTTACCAAAGGCCCAGGCTTTGAGCCTTTGAATTTATGTTGGGTCATAACAGACTATATCTTAACCTTTTTTACCCGAAGTGTCATGCCTTTAAATAGCAATGAGGTGATGAGTAGTACTGTTGTTTGGCTCTACTTTCTTCCCCCAAGGACTTCTTCCTCTTAAACTTGGTCCCATTGGTCCCAAGGTAGGTCAAGTGTTCACACACTGTCAGTCTTGGAAGGCCTGAAGTCATTCTATAGGGTATCTCATTAGTTCTTTCAGGGATGTTGTCATAAAAAAGAATTGGTGCTTTCCCAGTCCTTGGCTTCTTGGCTGGTTCTAAGAGTCCTTTCTTGAATGTGCTTCAACCACTGTGATACCATCTAGAGCCCAGCTTGTGGTGGAACTGTGCTTTTGAGCTTCAAAAACCATGGGCTAAATGACCTCTTTTATTTATAAAACAGCTGACCTCGGGTATTTTGTTAGAGTGGTGGAATGTGGACTAATCTTGTAGTTGCTTAGACTGCCAATGAGCACAGTGTTTTTGTCACTCTCTGGGTTTCTACTTTAATAGATACTGTGTTAGTAAAACAGTGTTAGAGTGCTATCATTAAGCTATAGTGTGCTGAGCACTGTGACACCATTTAAGCTTGTAAAATGTGAGCATAGGTCTGATCATTGAGTGGTTAAGTTTCCAAGAAAGGAGAGAGAGCAACCACATAAGACTGTAGGGTTTGTACACTGGTACAGACTGGGGCTAGATGTCTTGGAGGTCAAGAGCATCTGCTGCTCTTCCAGAGGACTTGGGTTCAATTCCTAGCACCCACAAAGTGGCTTACATCCTTCCTTAACTCAGGATTCCCAAGGAACTGACCCCCTCTTCTGGAAAACAAAACAAAAAACCCAGACACATTTAAAAAAATCTACAAAACAAAAACAAACAAAAATTTGCATAATGTCTGACTGTGATCGACACTTATAAACCATTCTGTGCTGTAACTTATTCTAAAATAAGGTGCCAAGTTGAGTTCTGAAGTTTTCATAGCATTTCAAAATGAATCTTAATAGCTCTGTCCTCATTTTCTCTAATTATCCTAGCTGTCTCGAATATTATTTCTTACTTATGTTTTGTTTTGTTTTGTTTGGTCTACTTCACAAAAAAAAAGAATGGCCTTCAATTCCCTGGCATATTAACAGACTGGTTCTGAGTGTGACAAAGATAATACCTTAATTGTCCAGCTTTTGTCACCTTTCATCCCAGTGGCTTCCTGAGATGTTGTCTTTCCCAAGCTTCTGCCACTTACAACCCAATTTGCTTCCCCCAGGTCAACTTTAGTTTTTCTTGCTCCCTGGCTGAGGCCTCTCACTGGCATCCTATATTCAGTAGATTAAAATCTACTTCTGCTGAGGAAGCAAATATCACCCTTCAAAACATTTGTTTCACAATGCCTTTCCTTTTTACCCTGTCTGCACTGTGCTCACGAGTAGTTTTTCTTCCCAATCTTTAGGCCTCTCTGCTTTTATTTTTTCAATCTCTGTCCATTTTCTCACATCTTCTCTTATAGTTGGCAAACTATTGAAAACCTTTACCACCCCAAACCCTTCAAAATCTCTGAACCTCTTTATAGTCCTTGAAAACATTCTTAGTCTCCTGAAACCCTTTACAATATTCCCCTAACCCTTCATGCCCCCTCAAGTCCTTCATGATCCCAAAACCCTACACAAATCCACTACTCTTTCTTTACAAAAATTCAAAAGATAAAATAATGTTTACTAATTCTTACAAATATTAGTGTTTTTTTTTAAACAACCTTTCTTGGAGAACATTTTAGAAAAAAAGTATTTCTAGGAAGTATACATGTACAAAATACAGAATTTCTGCCATTGTTTTTTTATTATTTTAAATTTCCTATGAATTTGGGATTGAATTATGTTGCAGGAGGTTAAGGTGGTGTCTGAGCATATGAATATTTCCATGTATGTGTGTTTGTGCTGTGTCTGTGTGTGTGACTTTCCATCTCCTTCCAAGGTCTAACAGTAAATCGTCAACACTGACACACCAACCATGTCCAGGCTTATTTTGGAAAGGGCTCCTAGGGTACTGTGGATGGTTATGTTAATGAACCACAGTAGTAGTATATTTTGAATTAGAAACCATAAAAATATTTGACATGTCTAGCCTTCTAATGCCTGAGCAGGAGGCCACTAATGCCTGCTGCAGGAGGCCACTAATGCCTGAGCAGGAGGCATTGCTTCTGCTGCAGCAAGCACAGTAGTGGCAGCTTCTATTGAAAGTGTTCAGGCAGCATACTTGGATCAATCATGCTACTTTAGTAATGTCTTTTAGAAGGTGCTTAAAATGCAATAATAGTATCAGTTTAGATCACTTGTTTTTAGCAAATGACGAACCTTTAAAGATTTGTTGCGGGGGAGGGGGGGAGGTTCAAGACAGGGGTTCTCTCTGTAGTTTTGGAGGCTGTCCTGGAACTCTCTCAGTAGACCAAGCTGGCCTTGAACTCACAGAAATCCGCCTGACCAAGTGATGGGATTAAAGGCATGTGCCACCACTGCCTGGCTAAAGGTATTAAAATAGGCATTGACTGCCTGGAAAACAATAATGACTAGCAGAGAGATAATGAATTGGGGGAGGGGCACGGGAGGAATTGTAGGGGTGAGAGGGAAGGACAGGGGTAATGTAGAGGCGGTGCTCATGTATTAAATTCTCAAAAGATAAAACTATTAAAAAGTTTTTGAAGTATAAGAAATATCTTAATTAATTGTGTTGTAAGCAGTTGAAAAGTGAAGTATCAAATATTGAAAACCATCTTCTCTTTGGGGATGATATTCTAAGAAATTCTGGAATCCACATACTAATGGGAACCTACACAGTGTTTAGAGTATGAAGCCTGGCTGTCTGTACTCCTTGTGTAACCCCCAGTGTGCAATGATAGGTGTAAGGTTCACTAAGGGCTGGGGCTGCAGGAACTGTATCTAAGATTGGAAATCAGTGAGAGCCCCTTGAAAAAGAAAGTAAATCCCCAGTGAATCTGCTTTGATCCTAAAACACTGAAATCTGTTGCTGAGCTTTTCACTGTAGGACAGACCTGTAATCTAGTACTAGGGAGACTGAGACAGGGAGATTTTGAGCATAACAATTGAGAAGTTGGAGAGTAGTATGAAGGGATCTGATTGATGTAGCATCTCACAAACAGGTGGCCACATTAGGGCTGCTCTGTGTAGCCCTGCTGATGTAGACAGATGATTAATAGTCGACCAACTCACTCTAATGAGTGCCTTGATTAGATAGCGACATCTATGGTGTTCCTGTTTTCCTGAAAATAATTGAATTTGTCAACTAGTTTTGTTGATAGCATATTTCTAGGCCAAACAGAAACATAAACCAGAAATTGAAGGGTTGAATGGAAAGAGAGATTTTTAAATTTCTGAGCAGTAGTAGTACTCTATGAGCTAAAACACTTTATTAAGTATACCTTCTTGTTAATTGTCTAATTTGGTCCCTACCATTCTCTGATATTTAAGGAAACAGTAATACTACATTTTGTAGCAGATGGAGGTGGGGTCAGGCTTAGAATATTGATGAGGCTTCTTTAGAGTCAAAGTTGTTCAAATCAGGAATGTTTTAAACTTAGAGCATTATTTTAGACTAATCTAGATGGATAAGAAAATCTGATAGAAGGCGAGGGTGAAGAGTGAGATCCCTAAACAGGTTTTGCCTGCTGTGAGAAATTTGCATGTCACGCCTCACAGGGATATATTAAGTAGTGTAAAAACTTCTTTGAATATATATGTTGTCATGGCAAACAATCTGCTGGGACTCTAAAGATAGTGAACTATCCATCAAGGCAGAGGTAATAACCAAAGGCGGTTTTACTAATGCAAAAGGGGGAATTTTGGATTGCCTTAACTTTTACAGTTTTGCTTATTGCAATTGGTGATAATAAGACATAGATGCAAAGGGCATTGAGAAACACTATCCAGGCATTGGGGTAAGTGCTCTTCCACTGATGTTACAAATAATGGCTGATGGCAGAGGGTCTCAGACCTCAACCTAAGGGAGTGTGATATGAAGCATTCATCACAGAGCTTCTCCAGAGAGCTAAAAACGGGGTGTTAAAAGATCCACATCACCGGGCATTGGTGGCACACACCTTTAATCCCAGCACTCAGAGGCAGAGGCAGGTGGATCTCTGTGAGTTCAAGGCCAGCCTGGTCTCCAGAGCAAGTGCCAGGATAGGCTCCAAATCTACACAGAGAAACCCTGTCTTGAAAAAACAAAACAAAAAACAAACAAAAAGACAAAAAAAGATCTGCATCACTGGTTCCTTGGGAATTAGTTAGCTGGTCTGAAGTTAATCTGATGTTTGCACTTTGAACAGGTACCTTAATAAGGGATCATGTGTGACCTCTATGCTAGTCTTAAGAAACCTCCCAGAAAGTCTTTAACACCTGCAGTCTGACATGGAGACAGCTGAGCAAATGATAATTTTCTAAGGACCTCATTAACATGGGAAATCCTTAATTTTTTTTTAAAAAAAGATAATCCTAATGCTAAAGATGTAGGGTGGTTGGTAAGTGAGAGGGGGACAAATTCAATTATTTTCAACTAAAATTTAACCCTGATGTTGGTCAGTGGGAAGAATTTCCATGAGCTTCATGAAGATTAAGTACAAATGTCTTGTGTGTGCAGTGTGTTGTGCAGAGCATTATGGGAGAAATGATGAGTAATTGAAGCACATCACTTTGTAATCTGATAGAATTTCACAACAGCAAAAATAAGATACAAAAACACAATGCACACCCCTGTGTAACCAGTGCCATGTACACAGGTAGCTAATGTGGGCTGTTGCTTTTTAAAATAAACGGAGATTTACTTTGAGGAAGTCACAAAGGATACTGCATGACCATGAAAGATAGGTTTGATAACTGAAATTGACTTTAGAAAGTTTCTCTTTAACACAGACAGAAATATTTTTGTTTGTTTTTGTTTTTCGAGACAAGGTTTCTCTATGTATCTCTGGCTACCAGGCCTTGAACTCACAGAGATCCACCTGCCTCTGCCTCCTTGAGTGTTGGGATTAAATGTGTGCACCACCACTGCCTGGTCAGAAACATTTTAAAATATATATTGGATGCACATTTTAAAGATTTAAAACCAGAGAAAACCATTGAGTACACTTTCTTAACTGTTTTTTACTAGCAACACATTTCACTAGGTCTCAATACTGCATTTTCAGAGTGTTAAAGTAACAAAGTAATACCCTGACTTATATCTGGTATTTTTGTAGTGGACAATAACTAAGTAAGTTATTTATGATCTATTTATTTGTCTATATACAACTCATCTCAGAACATAGAAGCAATTATTTTCAAATGATTATTAAACATTATGTTTTCTGGAAAGTCCAATAGTTTACTGAAGTTCAAACTAATATTCTTCATTCCCTTAAAAAAAGATCCCAGGCTTTAGTGATCTTCTTAGCAAGCTCTATTTGTTTTATAAGAAGATGATTCTGCCATCGCATCTGTCCCAAAGCAAATAAGCCGATCCCACTTCTTTCCCATGTGTCTCCTGAATGATTGCTTCATATTCTTCTCTTTCCCTGCAGGAAGCCTGTGGTTTAAAGCTGGGTTAAGCAGTAGTGATTAAGTCATGTTACTCAGAACTGGGACTATCCACAGAGTTTAACATGCAGGCTCACATGGTCTATGTAGGGCTTTTCTCTCTCACATTGGTAGATGGAGCCACCAAATGTGTGCTACCATAGGGATAAAAGCTTCAATTAGATGGGAGATGACATGACAAGGGACTGGAAAATATGAAAATAACATCATCCACAAGCCAAACCTTTGCAGTCAGGCACCTTAAAAAAAAAAGAAGTCGATCATGGCATCCAGAATTCAGTCTGCTTCTCTTGCATAAAACAACTGTGGAGGTGATTAAGCCCCTTCAGGAAACAAGAGCTACTCTCTTGTCTGAACTGTAGAGGTGATTAAGATGGAGGTCATCTTCCTGCCTTGGATAGACAGACTGTTATCTCAGAGCACTACTTTATTTGATGTGCTCTTCAGTGAACACCTTGAAAGGACTCCCTAAGCCAAGGGAAGACAGCTGAAGCAGGTATACAGGTAAGTGACGCTCAGAGAGAAGTAAACAGAGACATGAGTCCAAGTCTGGACAGTAGGAGTCCCTTTTAGAAGCAATGCTGAGCACGGATTCTAGAAGTTTTAAAGGTGAAAATATTCTCTCCTATGAACTGGCCCTACATACTCATTCCATATGCATGTGTCATAGTTACATGCTTTCCCTCCAGACTTCACTGTACGTGGCTAGAAAATTTTTATGCAAAAATCATATTATATCTGACATATCTCTACAGAATATTCTTTCTAATGAGAAAAGCTTAATAGCTGAAAGATTTAGTTGCATATACTAAAGTAAAAACAATATCAAATTTCTTTCATTAATTATAGCTCACTAGCAAATACATATCATTTGATTTAAAGTACAATAAGATATTTAATACATTTTCATTGAACTTGTTCACTTTTGTGATAAGCTTAAAAATTTGGTTAAAAGTGAATGTCTTGGGTTAACCTGAAACTTCAGATGCCTAGGGACAATAGCCTGAACTTAAGGGTAAAAACAAATGTCTCTCAATGGCGCATTCATTTTCAAAAGCTATTATGTGTACACAGACACGGCCTATACCTCTAGGGTTGGAGGTGAGCTGACACTAAAAGATGACTCAGAAGTGCTACAGTGGAAACTGAAGCTATGAGCTAATCTAGCCAGGAAAACAGAGGTACTAACATCAGGGAGGATGTGATCACTGCCTTGTGTTTTTGATGAGTAAGTAGGCATTTAGTCAAGATGGAAGGCAGAAGCAGTGGGGAAAAGAAAATCAGGTGGTCTCAAATCTCAGAACATATTCACTGTAAATTTCTCAGGTGAATATTTTAGTATGGAAGTGGAGATCAGAAGATATGAGCACATGGTAATACCTTGGGAGTTAACTTGAAGCATTCTTTCCAGTGGGAAGAAGCCCAACTTCTTTCCTAATCAATTTAGTCCTGGGAAGGTCCTTAATAACTCTAATCTTAAACTGCACAAATGCTTATAAATTGGTTAGGTGAAGTGTTGAAGCTGCTAACTGGCAGACATTAACCTGGAGGGTAATGCCTGGAAGGGAAACAAGGTTTTCTATTGAAAACACACACATCACACACACATACACACACACACACACACACACACATATAAACACACACTCCACACATACCACACACACACACACACACACACACACACACACACACACACACAGAGTAATGCTTCATTAAGCTTAAGAACTAAGAGATGACCTTAATATAGCATAAAAATCTAGCTCTAGCTCTGTGCTCATTTTGCATAAATGCATTACTTTTCCTGGTAGGAATATTCCAAAGCCATAGCATTCATTCCAAAGTTTTCATTAGGAATTTCACATATGCCACACACAACTTCTACATGATGAATCTTGGGCTACTGATATACTAGATATCACTCAATGGAAAATTTCTAGTGCTTGTCTGTATGAGTTTGAACCAATGACCAGTCTGTGTCTACTCTTGTGAGTACTCTGTATGGCCCATTACTATCTGTAATGGCAGCCATTCCAAATGTGATTGCAGAGGGCAGGCAGTTTAGATAAATGAATGTATAGGAAGGAATAAGGTGAGGCTGGAAGCTATACTCAGACCAAGCACAGGGATTTCATGTTGCTTTCTTTATTTGTATAAAATTTGTGTATTAGTTACCAGGGTTGTTACAGCAAAGAACCCAAACTAGTTGACTTAAGCAAATGCTCACTCTTCAAGATGCTGTAAGTTCAAGATCAAGGTCTTGTCTTACAGATTGAATTTTTCTGAGACCATTGTTTTCTTGGTATGTAAAAGGTACCTATCAGCTTTGTCAATATCTCTGTTCATCTTGTCCCATAAAACAGATTTCATTAGAGTTCACACAATAGTTTCATTTAACTTTAATTAGTAGAAGTTGAGATTTTGATATATGAAATTTTGGAGGGAAATTAACCACTGGCTCAGTGGTTCAATACCACTTGCTGTTCTTGGAGAGGATCAGAGTTTGGTTCCCAGCACCCACATCAGGCAGCTCGCAACTTCCTGGAACTCCTGATGGAAGTGATCTGATGCCCTCTTCTGGCCTCTGTGAACTTGCATTCACATGTGCACACGCAAACAAATAAAAAGTAAATCTTTAAAAGAAAAAGTATAATGATGTCTCACCTCTAGGCATGATGTCTTGCCTCTATGAATGTCTCAACTTTACTAATGAGTTCCCACCTCTAACTTGAGTATTGTTGGCTAGTGCACCCATAATTTGGAAGGACAAAATCCAATAGAGGAAAGAATCTGTTTTACCCAGAGTCTCAATACTTCTACATATTTTATACTGAACACATTTTTTTCCACACTGCTGCCTTTTCCTTCTGGGCACACCAGGTTCCAGTTCCCTGTTCCTTTGTCATGGAAGGGGGGCATACACCTATGTTCTAGGCACAGGAACACAAACAGAAATGAAAACTCCTCTAGGCCTACCCTCAGAATGTCGTGCTGCTAAATGTTACTCCTTCCCCAACCCCCATATTCTTAGGCTATCCTAAGAAGCCAAAGAAAATAGAAACAGGGTTATATACCAGAAGAAGATAGGATTCCCTCAGGAGAGCTGTTGGGCCAAGAATGCCCATGTCATTCTTCCATGAATTCATGTGAGGTCACTGAGGGTTGTTGGTGACAGCATTTTGGAGTTTACAAGTCTTCTCTTTCTCTTATTCATCACTGTCCAATTATTTTATGGGTTCTGGGGGGATCTTTAGCATGCAACTAATTTGTACTTCCTTTCTTTGTGTTTAGCCAGTTTAAGAGAGAGCAAGCCAATACTTTAGTCTCATCTTCCCCTTTTCCATTTGGCCAAATCGGGAGTTAATGCAATGGATAGATTTCATATATCTTTTACCATTGTAACTCCTCTCATTATTGGGTAAGTTCTTTCTGGGAAGAAAGATCAGTTTCAATTGCACGTCTTATTGCCTACAATAAAATTGATGCAATGAGTTCCACTGATTTTCTAAGTTGGTAGAATAGCTACTTCATTCTGTCACTGGTGCCTTTTGCAGGTGAATTATTTTCTTTTCACTTCTCCAGTAAAAGTCATATACCACAATTTGTGCCGGAACAAAGACAAACAGAACCAACGATGAGGTAGGGAGGAGTGGTTGCATGGCACCACTGCATGTGCAACCTTGTAGGCAGAACCCTGTGAATCTTGTAAGTTTCCGTTTGTTTTTTTTTTGTTTTTTGTTTTTTTTTTTTTGAAACTTATGAATTTTGATCATCTCCTCAGCTTTATGAACTCCCCTTCCAGGAGAGAAGGCTTCTATGCAGGGAAGATTGCTATACAGCACCCAATTTTAAATCTTATTCAGATAGCTGTTCTCTATCCAGGTTGGCAGAATCATTTAAAAACTGTAGACAAATGCATACAGTTTTTCAGTGACAATAAGCAATTTTCAAATGATCTGTCTTACTGTCTGATGATGTACTAGCATCCCCAGGATCTCTTCAGTGGCATATTTACATGCAATGTGTACTGGTTGGTGTTCAATTTACTGTTGCCCACTTCTCTCCTCTGTGATGCGTGGCAAAGAAATAAAATTGAATGCAGTAAAATAAAATAAAACAATGCCTCAAGCATGCTGAATACACAGCACGGTTGATAGCATGTGTTGCCATGTACTGAAGGTATAATTGCTTTCATAGAAAATGTTTTCCAATAGTATTTAGTTGACTGATTTAGTGTCCATGAAATAAAGTTGTAATTTCATCAGAATGAGTGTGGGATCAGAACTCTGTGTCTGTGGGATATAGAAATTGTGACCAACACTTCAAAGTCTACAAGAGCCCAGGACCAGTAGTTTCTAGGGTTTCTCCAGCTTGTAGGACAGTGGTGGCCATTCATCACAATGTATGCCATCATAATCATTTTAAATTACAGAAAGGGAATTCATAAGGGTCTCTTTAAAGGTGAATTTTAATTGAGGACCAGAGCTGGAGTCAGACGTACAGACTACACAATTCAAGACTGTTCACAATATTATCAGTGTTTAACTTGGATAGGATAGGTGAAAAAAATCCTCACAGCAATTTTGAAAGGCCCTTGGTTAGGAAACAGTGTGCTGTGGGTTAAAGGGTTAATTAGGGGTGAGGGCAGAAGAATTTTATCTTCCTAAGTGAAAAAAGAAACCTCTGTTTGGGATAAATCGCACAGCTGTGACACTCCAGGTTTTATGAATCCAACTATTGTAATACCATTGAGAATCATAAGTGTGAGTTTTTGTAGTGAGAAAACAAAGTTCTGATTAACAGCTTCCTTTGAGTTTGTTAGAGAAGCAGTGCTCCTAGAAATATTTCAGGGAGTTGTATCAATGGAAGTTAATATTTTGGGAAATGACATGAGGTGATTTTCTTGGCCTCTGTATTTTGTGTGTATGCAAATTTCTTCCATCAAGATAGCATGATGTATTGTAAAAACTCAGACTAAAAATATCTAGGGCTGCACGACTAGTCTGAATGGGGTTTAACATCTAAAATCAAGTATGATATCCTTCCTTGCAATAACCCATTGTTTTCTTCCCAAATGAGAAGTAGGTCTATTGTTTGGATCCAATTGTGCTTTATGCAGTGCTTTATAAGTCTGTCACTTCATTCATTGATCTAGTGAAAATTACTGTACCTAATGTTAATGCTAAAATCTGAGACAGATGGTCTGGATTTCACCCATCTTTGTCTCCAACACCCCTTGAACAGCATGGGCTGATGGGCTGCTCCTATGACAGATACTCAGGAGTTGTTCCATAAATGAAGGAAAAGTTAACTACTACAAATAAAACTCGCAGTGCCAGAGAGGAGTTTTCTAAGGATGCATAAGCAAAAGTGGCAATCTAGATGACAACTAGAATATCTGCTGCTTTCTTACACTTAGTACATCTACCTTTCTAGTTAGTCTGGTGTGGGTAGCCTGATAGCTGCGCTCATTGGGTTGATGCTGACCTGGCAGCCTTAGGCCCTTTTCTTTTCTTTGTTCCTTGTCTGCTGTCCAATCTGTAGTCATGGTTACACTTCCATTTTCTTTCATTTTACTCTTTCATATCACCCCATAACAGTTGATATCAAGGCTGTAGTGTTTTGTTTTGTTTTGTTTTTTTTTTTTTGTCTGTTTGTTTTTTAAATCTGTAATCCTCCTTATCCCAAGCTTCAGAAGCCTTGTAACTTCTCAGACTTGAGGAACCAGAGATTTCCCATTTTAAGCAGTTTTTCTTGTCCTTGGGGTCCTCTGTAAAGTCAACAACATCCTCTGTATTTATCACTAGAAATATGGCCTCATTTCCCAGGCTAGAAGTACAAGGATGAGCCACCTGTGCATTTCTTGGAGGTAGAATTTTGCTGTGCACTGATTTTTATGTGTGTAGCAATTTTTCTCAACATTTCATACAAATGGTCTTGCCAGAGTCAGTTTGTGGCTTGATTTTTATTGCTGTTGTGGGGAGCTCCTGATAACTCAACATCAATCAAACATTCCTCTCTATCTGAGAGGTGAGAAATAAAACACTTGATAATATTTTTAAATCCAGTGGACATTGCTCCTGGGAACAGCACTATTTGATGCTACTTAGAATGAGAACCTCTATGTTTTAAGTTGGCAGGTGGCTTATATATGTTCTTTGGTTCCAAGTAAGGGACAGTGTACAAGTAAGGAGCCTTTTGCCAGCTGATATGAGAGACATACTGTGATTATATCACTTGAAGGTCTAAAGCCTCCAGACCCTTCCCAGGTTGTCGTTGGCAGAAGAGCTATAATAAATATTAATTATCTTGAAGACAGCATCATTATGAGGGTACATCTTCCAAAATGGAAAGCCAACATCACACAGTATATACTTGGGAATGTTTGTGATGTTTAGATCAGCCAACAGCACACTGTCATCTTAGCTTTACTCTCTGACATTGGCATAGAGCCTAAACACTCATCATTGCTAAAAGTTACAATTGCAGTACTGGTATTCACACCTTGGAAGTAACCAACAGTTCTCTAAGTATAATTTAGGCAATCATCAAAAGGGAAATCATGCTAGGTACTAGAAATCTAATCAAATAACCAGTGGTAGTGAAGGCATGGATCTTGGAGAACCTACAATTGTCACTTTACCAAACCAGCATTGTTCCTAACTACATTCTAAACATCTGTGGGTTTTTTCTTCCTACAGAAACGTGTAGTCCTTACCCTTCACCAAGGAAATGTCTCTTTACAACAGAGAGAAATCTTTACAGAAAGTCACAACCAATCAAAATACAGAGATGTGAGGCCCAGTCCCAGTTGATACTTCTACTAGGAAACTCTTGCACCTAAGGCTCAGGGATCATTGTGGAAGAAGAGGAAAAAAATAAAACAGCCAGGGATTTTGCTATGAGATTGTGTCTCCTAGAACTGTCATTAGCTACACCCATGAAATCTCACCATCATGGCTACCTAAACATAGCCTGACCAAAGACTACCCTGATAGGTATAAGAATGTGGAAGGAGGAAAGGAAAGCTCAGGAGACCTCGACACTAGACTGGAACTACAGGTGACTAAGGAATGCCTAGACTGGAGAAATAGTCTTTCTCAAGGAAGAGCTCCCACACTGGTTACCCAATGCCAAGCGGTCAGCTTTGAAAACATACAATTATAAGTAATATTATACAGATCAAGAAGGTTTATATTTAGATTTATATATAGGAACACACACACACATAACAACAAAGAAAAAGATGTCATGAATCTGAAAAAGGCAGTACATGGAGTCTTTGAAGGAAGAAAATGGAAGAGGGATTTATGATAATTTGAAAAATTAATTTACATATATATTTAAGACAGAAAAAGAAAAGCATAAGAAGAACATGTTGTAATAACACAGTGAATAGGTCACACCCCACTCTACCCACTTTAGAACTGAATGATCTAAGTGGCTCTTTATCTTATCAGTGAACATGTGAATGAACTCCCTCTCCCTCTCTTGCAAATTGCATTAAAACAATCTGTGGTATTTCAAATGCCTGCAAAGAGGTAGGATTTTTTGTTTCATTTCTAATATTTATCTGTAACAACCATACACATAGCATTTTATTTAGCTCAACAGAGAGAATTTCTCCAGGAGACAGGAAAAACTGCCTTCACTCACATTACAAACATAATAAGGTCTCTTTGTTTTGTTTCTGAGCTGTCCCATGTTGCATGGTCACAATTGATTTAAAGCAATTCCTGTCACTTCCCCCATGGTTTAATACTGGGTGGGGGTGTGATCTGCTATGAGGGGTGTTTTCGTAAAGACAAAGAAGGAGATGTAGGACAGGAATCCATCCATGACTGCACATTGCCTCATCAGTGTTACATTCATTGTAAGTGAGAAACCCTGACCAGCGGAGCACAAGCATGGGAGTGAGGGCTGCTTTAGATCTGTTAGCTTGGAGCAACGGAGTTCTATTATCATTAATTGGTTTGCAAATACCTACATTGCTTTGTGGGGAATTATTAGGGAAAATATATGAATGTTGAAAATGTCTTCATGTCATCAACATTAAAAACTCATTTGTTGATATTGCATTGCCTAACTTCCCAGTGACACCAATTATTGCAAAAAGGATTGGGCTATTTCTGTTCATATATATATATATATATATATATATATATATATATATATATAGGCAAAAACCTGCAAAGTAAGCTAACTGACTTGCTGATTTGCTGAACTTGACTCCGGTGTCTTCAGAATGGTGGCCTCATGCAAATAGGCTCCCTGGAGATGTGATTATTCCACGGTGATGGTGTCCCTAATCATCACATACTATGCATTCTCTTGGGATTTAAAAGAAATGATCTAGTCAGCTTTGCTGTTTTGAAGCTGTACTTTGTTCTCTCTGTGCTGAAGACAGAAAATCCTGAAATGATGGTTACAAGAACCCCCAACCCAGACGCTGCTCAGGTAGAGCAGTTATGGCTCCTGATTAGCCAGCTGTGGAGAGCAGATCCTCTCTGGGGAATGGTCAATAAACATTTTACATGGCTCTGTAAAAGCCTCAGTGTCAGAGTCCCCAAAAGGGCCAGAGAAGTCCAGAAACATTTATGGAGTATGTGTCATCCCTCTCAGCATAGGGCAGTAAGAAAGCACTGTTTTGCACTGTCTTCCCTCCCTTAGACTCTGTATGTGCAGTTCTGGCAAGGGACACATGACCACCAGTGGTCAGACCTAGTACACAGCTTGTAAGTGTGGCACATGGGGACACAGATAACAGAGACACTTGCAGATCTAATAGGACCAGTGACTGGAGCAAGCAATGAGGACCAAAGGGTATAATACCCACATAACCCTTTGGATAATACCCAAGTTCATTAGCTTACTGATCCCTAGTAAAGACAATCCTTTAAAAAGCATTTGCTTGACAGTGTTCCTCACTCACTACTTTCATTTTAAACCTCTCAGATTACAGTTTCTATTGCTATGGTCCATGTATTTTTTACAAATTCACTTGGAATGAGCTGGGACTTGTAACTGTTTTTCCTTTCAAAGATATGTAAAGACAGTAAGCCTCTGAATTTATATAGTTGAGTTTCTCATTTAAATTACAAATGTGTATGGTATGATTCGGATTAGCCTTGGGCAGGAAAGTCATCCTAGAAAAGCTCAATGTAGAAAGGGCTTTTCAGATATTCATTCAAAACAAAACAAAAACAAGCCCCAAGCATAAACTATAGATGTGTTACATTCAGAAAGGGACCATCCATAAGCACAGTTGGAAGAACTGGTGAAAAGTACTGGGTTTGTAGTTCATCCAATTCCTATATGCATCTCTCCAGGAAGACAGGGTGGTGAATTGGCAGCATCTGTATCTCAGGGTTGGGGTGTGGGGGACTGTGGTCCCATCTGGGCAGAGGCTTTTGTGTAGGTATGTCTTGTATATGATTGTTTATTTTCACAGAAACTCAAAGGGACCATGTTTTCTTTTTCGGGTCACTCTTTACTAGTGATGTGAATGGATCTTTACACATTGATTGCATCAGAACTGTGTTTTCTACTCATTGAACCTCCAGAAATCAGAGCTGGGTATTTAAACCAGTGACAGAAGGAGACAGCCTGTCTCTGTCTTCAGAGATACAAGGTGAATGTTCACAAGTAAGTAAATACGAGACAAATTGGATTGGATTGACTGAGAGACTGAGGAAGGGAGCATTTCTGCCACGGCTCTGACCCTGGCTTTGAAGCCAGTCACCAGGTTGTGCAAATGATTCCACCAACCTGCACATAAAGGGCTTAGAAAGTTATGAAAATAGTCTTTCATAAGGTGATTAGAAATACCTTTAAAGAGCTGGTGTTCCTGTGCACACCAGGTCAGCCATGCCAGTTACAATGTTGGAATGAAAGAATGCTGTTTTTAAGACAAGACTCTGACTTTATACAGATAAACATCTAACGTGTAATCAAATGTTAACCATGTAGCCTGACAGCAAGAGCAGCATCTCAAGCTGTCAGCTTGAGCTCATTTGATGTGTCAGTGTGTTCTGTGTTCCTTTCCCAATAATGTTCATTTGCTAGGAAAATTTTAAAAAGAGCATACAGTGTTTAAAGTCCAGACTTTAAATTACTATTTTTTTGTTTTTGTTTTTCAAGACAGGGTTTCTCTGTATAGATTTGGAGCCTATCCTCGAACTCAGTCTGGAGACCATGCTGGCCTCGAACTCACAGAGATCCGCCTGCCTCTGCCTCCCGAGTGCTGGGATTAAAGGCATGCGCCACCAATGCCTGACAGACTTTAAATTATTTTTATACATTTCATGACACATATAAAACCAACAAAGACAAGAACAATTATATTGAGTAGAGGCACACATTTAAGAAGCCTCAGGAAGGGCCAGGAAGGTTATACACATAGAGACCTGAAAGTGAGTCCACAGGCAGGCACATGCTGTGCATCTTGGTATTAACACTCAGGGAACCTGATCCACACCACAAATTAATAAGCATCTGGCTCCAGATATCCTATACTTAGGAGCCTTTAAAGAAAGGTAGTAGTATAATTTGTAAGTAAGGTATCTTGGCTTCAAAATGTTGGTTCAAATGTTCAAGAAATCTTCTGTGAGCCTTATCTCTCTCTTTCTCTCTCCCTCTCTCTCTCTCTCTCTCTCTCTCTCTCTCTCTCTCTCTCTCACACACACACACACACACACACACACACACACACACACACACACACTAGTTGTTATGACCTGTGGGCACACAGACAACCAGTTACAAATACTGGTGAAATGTGTACATGTGCAGACATACAGCATGGTATAGGAGGCCCTCCAAAAAGGTTATTCTACCAAACTCCATCTACTTGACACCATACCAAATTTCATTTTTAAATGTATAATGCATGTTTTTAAGTTATTGAACTTCCAGAAGTCTAACTAAAGCTAAGTGCCATTTTCTGCTGGGTTAGTAGCAATCATTAATCCCAGAGAAAACAAAATCTGAGGCAACTTGAAATCAGTCAGTATTTGAAAATAGCCCACATATATTGAGCATTGACAATTAAGGGAATTGAGGAAGTGACTGTGGTTCCTAACAAAGAGGAATTCTACTGCTGTGTGTGAGACAGATTAGCTTTAATGTTATGTGCAGAAAAGCAAATGTGTATTTGTTGTGAGAACAAATAACTGTCTCCCCTGGGCTTTCATACAAAGGTAGGAAATATATGTATGAGAGAATGAGACATTGCAAAACCAGGGCCAATGCTTTTTCTGTTTTTGGCTGAAGCAATAGACATAATCTGGCAGGGTTAGTGTATCAAGGAACAAGGGTAGGGAAGAGGTGGGAGGTTACCTTGAGGCAGTATTATAGTGAACACAGTGTAGTATTGAAGTGTTCAGGGTTCATTTTTTATAGAAAAATGTCAGTGCACAGTGAAGCCTAAAGATAATGGCAAAGAGATCATTTACAAAATTATTTCCATCATTTAGGCACAGAGGAGTAAACTGGAAATGGGATTCAGGACTCTATTGTGTAACATTTTGATTTCATTCTGAAACTCCCAAGCCTGACAATAAAGTTTGTTTTGAGTCAGAAGGCAGAGCTAGCTACTAGCTGACCAAAGTTAACCATAGATGTTTTGGAGGACCAAGGACAGATAGACACAGGATGTAGTAGGGTAGGGCTTAAAGAGAATCTTGACCCTTTTGGATGAAGGAATTAGAGAGATGAGAGGTCACTGGTTGCTTCTCTGCCACTTTTATGGTCATTCAGATTCTTACCCTGATATCTGACTCCTGAGTTTTTATTGGTAAAGAGTAATTAGATAAACGCTGTACCCTGGTATCCAACACGGGATGCCATTTTTAGGCAGACATTTTCTGTCCTTCCTGCTAGCTCCCAAATCACAACATGGAGACTTCTTACTAATTATGAAAGCTTGGCCAATAGCTTAGGCTTGTTTCAAACTATCTCTTATAACTTGAATTAGCCCATATTCTCTTTTTTTACAATATTATAATTTCACATGTCAATCCCTTCTCCTTCTCCCCCCTCCTCCCAAGCCCTCACCAGCCTTCTCCCCTTCCCCCCTCCACTTCCCATAGAGGGTAGGGTCCTCCATGGGGGCTCCCTAAATTCCACATCATCATCCTAGGCCTGGTCTAGTCCCTTCCCCATGTGTCCATCCCCTTCATGTGGGATGGGCTCTCAAAGTCCCTTCTTACACCAGGGAAAAATACTGATCCACTACCAGAGGCCCCATAGGGTGCTGAGGCCTCCTCATTGACACCTACTTTCAAGGGTCTGGATCAGTCCCTCGATGGCCACCCAGACAGTAGACTGGGGGCCATGTGCTCCCCCTTGTTCAGGTCAGCTATTTCTGTGTAACCCATATTCTTATTGATCTACATTCTACTGTGTGGCTTTTACCTCTATTCTCTTTTGTGTGTCAAATTCATTCCATATCTTTCTCACTTCTCCACCCTTCTTCTTCCCAACATTTTCTCTGCTCCAGAAATCCTGCCTAACTATTGGCCATTTAGCTTTTCATTAAACCAATGGGAAGGCACCTTGTCAAAGACACATCTTCACAGTGTGCAAAAACATTATTCCAAAACATGACTAACAAGGGGTGATGGAACGGGGTGTCAGGTGGTATTTGAGTCTAGGGTTTGGCTTTCTTTTCTCCCCGAAATACATGTAGAATAATAAGACTTTTCCTTCCCCTTCTATTAGCTCACCATTTCTCTGATTTTCCATATAACCAGGAGAATATATCTAACCAGTCATACATCTGAGAAGGCTGTATTAAAAACAGACACATTCTACATACAAGAAGGCCAGAGAGTGAGTTCAGAGCTAAGAGAAATACCTATTTTTAGATTCTGAATCTATTTTGTTTCTAAATGGGCTTATAAAGAGACAGGGACAGAGAAAATTAGAAAATGTTTTTTAAAATTATGTTCTAAAGGTAGAATAGTGATCAGATTTTGTTTTCACTGTAACATTTAAAATAAATAACACCAATTCTTACAAAACAGGACAAGAAGGATTAGGTTTTGCAAGACACCCTTGGGTTATTGGAAGAATAAAACATGAAAGTGAAAACAGTATGGTGATAATCCACTTTAATAGTCATACTTTTTTGATGTTAATAACACTTACCTAAAAAGAAATCTCTCCATATTCAAACAGTACACAATTCAGATTCAATTGACAAAATAAAACAATTATTTATAATGGTTTAAAAATAAATCTGTTTTCCATTATCCTCATGAAACAGACTTATAAAACATCTGATTCCATTTTCATCACCAAATAGTGACATGTTTACTACAAATACCTTTTAGATCATATCTCATTTGGCCATGTTTTTTATACAGATGATCAAAACATATCTGAACTATTTTTGTGATCTTAGTGCTGTTACTAGTATATTACTTTGTATAGATACTGCTATAGTGCTTTGCAATTCATGGGATAATAATTTAATGCTTAGAATACATGTTAAACATCTTCTCAGTTCTGAAACAGTGTGTTGGCACAAGAAAGTTAGATGATCTATTTATCTAGTGTTTAATTCATGCACCAAAATAAACTGAGCACCTACTAGGCAAAAGGTGATTGACACATACTGTAGTTTCCTACAGGGCTTAGAAAGATGACAAGAAAACCACCAAGCAGGTAATTTTCTTGAATTTTTAATGAAGCTTTTCAAAGTCAAATTAGCCATGATAATAGTGTTTACCTTCTGTTAATTCACTAGACTGAAGATGTCTTGATGGGGGGGGGGTGAGATAAAGAGTTACATCCTTTTCTAAATTTCATTGATTATCTTTATTAGTATGGGTGTTTTTCTTACATCTATTTCTATATATAATATGCACACAGTGCCTGTGGAGGCCAAAAAGTTATATCAGATCACCTGAGACTGGAGTTAAGGCAGTTGTGAATTGTCACAAGGGTGCTAGCAATCAAACCTGCGTCTTCTGAAAGAGTATCCAGTGCTTTTAACAGCTGAGCCATCCCAGCAGCCCCCCATGATTTTGAATTTTGAAGGCCACAGAAATTTCTCTCTAGGCATGAGAGATGGTGCAGCAGTAAGAGTAT
>NC_048595.1:389360695-389438195 GCF_003668045.3 Cricetulus griseus
TCTCTCTCCTCTCTCCTCTCTCCCTCTCTCCCTCTCTCTCTCTCTCTCTCTCCCTCTCTCTCTCTCTCTCCCCCTCCCCGTCCACCTCCTCCCTCTCACCCCTGTCCCAGAACTGTAACATTCACACTCCTCGTCTATAAACCACAGCATGTCCGAGGGTCATGTCATCTATACAGGCTTTGTGATATGTTTCACACTTATCTTTCTAAACTTTTCACACCCTACACTAACTACCAACTGCAATTTTCCATTAGCACTTTCAGAGGAAGGGTTCAAGACACTCCTACTTCCTCATGAGGAAAGGTCTGATGTTGAGACCAGTATTAGTTATTGTATGTGTGTATATTTTTACGTGTATTTTTATGTATGTGTATGTGTATGTTCCATGTGTGTGGCTGATGCCCTGAGAGACCAGAAGAAAGTACTGGATCCCCTGAAATGTGGAATTATAGATGGCTGTCAAATATGTGCTTTAATCCAAATCCAGGTGCTCTGCAAGGGCAGCAAGTGCGTTTAACTGCTGAACCACATCTCCAGATTCCTATTTCATTGGATTTTTAAAAGTTTAGAGTGGAACTGGAGAGTTGGCTCAAGTTCAATTCCTAAACCCACATGGTGGCTTACAACAACTCTAGCCCATGATGATCTGATGCCATCTTCTGACCTCTGCAGGAACCAGGCACACAGGTGGTATACATACATACATGCACGTGCACGTGAAACACTACAAGTGTGTGTGTGGGGGGGGGGGGTGACTTGTGGGAGTTGATTTTCCCCTTAAATCTTGTGGATCTTGGTGATGCAATTCTGGTTGTTAGGGTCAACATCAAATGCCCTTAGCCAGCAAGCACCCTGGGAGGAGAAACAATACTTTCACAGGGTCAGCCAAGATCAGAATAAATATTTACAATATGATTTATAAAAGTTGCAAAATTATACTTATGAGGAAGCAATGAGAATAATTTTATGGTTGGGGGTCACCACAACATGAGGAACTGTATTAAAGGGTTGCAGCATTAGGAAGCTTAAGAACCATTGCTTTAAGCCCTCTCATCATCAGGCCCTGGGCCTTGTATTATTAAAGCACATTTAAATATGCATTTGAATTATGCATACCAATATATAATAAACATTAAAAGTCATTTCGTTGTACTAAAATAAATGGTTAAGTGGCCACAGGTCTTCTAAGAAAATGAAAAAAAAAACAGTTAAAATTATAGATTCATGGGTATCATGTATCTGAAAGATCACTAATTACGATGCTGCCCACTGGAAAATCCATGTTTTGTTCCATCTGATCCTAAAATGCAACATGGATGAGAATGCAGGATTTGTTTATTTACTCAAGGAACATTTCATTTCTGTTTAAAAGAAAAAGTACCATTCATGGCAGGGAATGGAGAAGAGGAGGAGAGAAAATACATTTTTACCCATGGAAATCAGACCCAAGACAGACAAACAGTCACATGGTAGAAAGGAAAGCTTAGAGAAATAGTGAGGATGTGAAGGATATCGGGTAGAACAGAAACAAAGAAGGAAAAGTTATATTTTCTGAGTAGTTCAGGAAAGGGGACAGACATATGAATCAGTGTGGCTGTACTCTGTAAGATACTTTGCTAGAAAGTGGACATTCTGAGAAGGGGCAGTGCAGTGTTTACTAAAGACAGCATCATTCTACCTTTAGCATGGCTTAAGGAGACGCTGCCTTCTAGGGGTGACCCCTTGGCCAGGTTGACACAGTCCACCTGGAATATTAGATCTCTACCCAAAAATTCTATTCTCTTGACCAAGGGAGTTACTTTCTTAAAGGGCATTCATGCTATTATATTATTTCATCCTCTGAACAGTTAACCCTAAAATCATTTAGGAACAAGGTCAGAGTAAAAACCCTCAAACACTTCTGGCAACTTTGGGCTTTGCCAAGGACATGGCTGCCAAGAGTCCCAAGGGCATTTATGGCTTTAAGCCAGGCTACAAGATTTGTGTCTTTGGTGTCAGTAGTGTTTACCAAACTCTTAAGTTCATCTCTGGTCAGAAGAACAGAAGCCACGAAGCCTGCAAGGTAACATGCCAGCCACACAGTAAATCAGTCCACTGTCAGGGAAATTCAGCACCAATGCTCCAAGATGGATCTTGTCATAGGCCCCCAGAAATGTCAGTCATTGAGATGACAGAGACCTAGCTTCACACTGTCACCTTCAGCAGCCCTTTTAAGCTTTTAGGAATCTTTACTCAAGGCAAATCAGGATTTGTGGATTTGACATTGAAAACAATTTTAGGAGTAGCCTAGAGAACAAGGATATTTAAATAGGCTTGAGCATGAGGAGATGCCAATGCTGTACAGCACTTGCCTGATGCCCTGCTGCCAGGGTTACCAGCCACCACCTGAGCCCACCACCATGCTGTCTGTGCCTGATCCTCTGAAAGCCTGAGCCAAAATAACCTCTGCCTCTCATGAGTTTTGGCATTGATTTGGGAGAAGACATGAGCAAAGCACTCAAAAACTATGATGGTTTTGGATAGCTGTGATTGGCCCATGCTTCTGTGACCTCACAAGGGTACCATTGTGAGGAATGAGAGTGGCCCACCCATTTAAGGCAACCATTAGGCCTGGATCTTGTCCTTAGGCCACAGTGAAACTGTAGGTTGGCTGCAGAGGACATGACTCAAGACTTTAGTCCTAAGTGCTGTATTTTTTATTGTCCCTCTTCAGAACTAAACATCTGTGATCACCCCTGATCTGAATATCGTGAGTATGCTTACCAGTGGGTTGGGTTTGTGCCTAAATTTTGACTTAGTATTTTTTGAGATTTAGTTTGTGCATGAGCTTCAGTTTATTTTATTATCAACATCTTCTATTAATCTCTATCCATGTATCTTTGACATTTTGACATTTTGTACATTGGTTTAGTTCTTTACCTTTTGTTAATCTATAGTAGCTGGAAAAGAAAAGAATTTTGATTTTGCCAGGCACTTGGAATATACCCATCTGCTTTGTTACTTCCCTCAGCTTTTCTCTGTGGTTATAAATTCCCTATCATGTTAAGAGTCTTCTGCCCACCTTATCACTCATTAAACAAAACATGTTCTGGGGAATCTAGAGGGACAACAATTTCTTCATGGCCTCCAGTGTCATAGCCAAGCTGTCATCCTTTTAATGCCCATAAATATGAGTATAAGGAACAGGAACTGAGTATCATAACTGTAAAGATGACTAGGTCTGCACTAGTTGGATCATTAGAGAACTTGAGGATCTGAGTGAAATGACCTTGAAGAAGCCTGTGTGTTCACTGTCTAGTCCCTAATCATGGCACTGACCCAGTCCATTCGTGTTGTTACTGCTGCTGCTATTAAAGACCAACTGTCCTCAAGGTTTGAATGTGAGAGTCTCACATCACCTCAAATCTCTGAGTTCTTGGTCTCCAGCAGGGGATGCTGTTCAGGAGGTTGTAAATTCTCATGGCAGTGGAAGCCAGCAGGAGGAATTGGGTCATCAGAGGCAACAGAACATGCCAAAGTCATGAAAGAAGCTGCTTCAGACTCATCCTCCCAAGTCCCCAGACATGGCTTCCTTGTCCTACCAAGAGCCTGAGTCAAAGCAAAAACCTATGTACTACATGTTGCTTCTTAGAGAATTGATCATGGCAGTGAGGAAACTAATGCAGTCCTTAGAGACAGAAGGTAGGTAATTTCTGGGTTTTGTGGTTTTTTTGTTTTGTTTTTAAATGGTTGTGAAGAGCTGTGATTGGTTCATTTCCTAAGACCTCACAGAAGCCATTGTGAGGAATTCCAGACTCCGCCCACATGAGGCACTGGCTAGAGCTGCACAGAAACTGTTGCTTGGTTTCCTGCAGAGCTGTTGGACTCAGACATTGGTTCATGCAAACTTTGATATTACTGATCTCCAAAAAACAGACACTCTTCATTGGCTTTGACATCCAAATAGTGAGTTTGTTTCCTGGTTTGTTGGTTTCCATTTATATCTCTTAAGTTGTTCTGGGTTTACTTTGTGTTTTCAATTAAATTTCTTTTTACTAGCCTCATATTTCTATTCTTAAGTATGGTTCTTTGACAAAGTAAATTTTTTAAATTAATTTTTTTATTTTACATTTTTTCACTTATCCTAGTATCCCCCCTTCTTACCCCCTGTCCATTCCTCACAGGGGGTAAGCCCTTCCTTGGGGAATCAACAAAGTCTGGCATACCAAGTTGAGGCAGGATCAAGTCCCTTGCCTCTGTATCAAGTCTGAGCAAGGTATCCCACCAAAGGGAGTGGGCTCCAAAAGACCACTTCATGCCCCTGAGATAGGTCTTGGTCCCACTGCCAGCTTCCCGCAACAGATCAAGCCATAGAACTATCACCCAAATTCAGAGGGCCTAGTTCCATCCCATGCAGGTTCCCCAATTATTCATCCATAGGTTTTAAAAGCTTTGTTAGTATGGACAAGCTGTAAAACAAAAAGATATTTCATCAACATGTGTATGTTTATTCCATCTACCATTGGTATTATCTCCTAAAATCTTTGAAGCACTTAAATGCTCATCTGTCCTGGTAACTATCTACCATACTTGCTATGTTGCACCCCAACACCCTACAAAAAGGACCAAAAACATGTCCTGTGTATCATGAGGCTCAGTCCATTTCATTACAGCATCCCAGTGTCAGGGAGGGCTACCATCCTTTAGATGACCATCTATATGAGTTTTAGGTAAAGGAATTGAATATTGTAAGTATAAGGTGATGTCTGTAGTAAGAATTCTTCAAGAACTTTAGTGTCCTAATGCAAAGGGCACTAAAGGTTTCATTCTCTAGTCCATACCCATGTCCCTAACAAACAGCACAGAGTTCCTGAGTCTGTCCCACTTTGTGACTATGGCACTTTTTACCTTGTTACTATGTTCTTAAAGTCAAAGTGTCCTCCTCAAGATTTGATAGGAATGGTCTCATACCTTCTCATGTATCTGAATGCTTGGGCAGGAGGTGCTGTTTGGGGAGGTCATACAAGGCTGGGGTTGTGGGAAGCAGCAGGGGGCATTGGGTGACTGGATGCAGGGGGGTCTACCAAAGTCAAGTACCCAACTGCTTTAGACCCATCTTCCCAAGTCACCAGCTCCTCATCTGACATACCTCCATCTTCTGAGAGTAGGGTTACCCTTTGCCCTTTAATTTGCATCTCACTGGGGATTTGCTCACAGTCATAACAAAAGAAATGCAGTCCCTGGAAATAGACAGAGCAACCTCTTTGTGTTATGCCCTGCTGTTACTGGTCCATTCCTCACTGTGACCTCACAAAAAGCCACTGTGAGAAGTTATGAAATCTGTTCATATAAAGCCCTGCAGTGGGCTGTTTCTCTTGATGTTGTAGAGAAACTCTTGTTGGATGGACAACAGTTATATATTGGTCCCAATAAATTGGATAAATTGAACTTTCCTAATCTGTGATACTGGAAGATTTTCCTCTTTGTTGGATTCTGTGTTCTGTTTTTCTTTTTGATTCATGCACTCAATGCTTGTGCTTAATTGTTCCATTTAAAAATTTTTTGCCATGTTTTACTTTGGTTTCATTTTTCTTATTTTATACCTTAACTGTGAGATATAAGGTATTCATGCATTCCTCCAGAACTTGAGACTTTTTCAACAATCAAGGTGGAAGGCCAAAGAGAAGAGAATTGTCAGGTTGACTTAGGGAATTCCTCAACAACTACACACAGAAATGGACACATAGGTCCCATGCACCCATGCATGCGCGCGCGCACACACACACACATATACTCACACACACCAAATCATCATCCCTCTAGAGTGGGCTTGTCTGTGATGAAACTACCTTTGTTCTCCATGCTTCTGTAAGAAACTCACTGGTTCACTAAGTTAGATGTGGGTGAAATCATCTTTTCTTTAATCTGTCTTTACTGACTTATCTAAGGTAAAGAGACATTTGGTTACGTTTACCTCAGGAAATGTTACACAGTGCAATTGGCACCAAGAACAAGAAGGAACAGACATGAATCTGACTGGGAGAAGAGCAGCTCTGCATGATGTCTGCTATGGGTAACAGGAAATGAAACCAATGTTAATCCATCTGGCAGTGTAATATCCACTGGGACAAATCCAAAACAGACTTTCTTCGTGTGGCACAGGATTCAGCGTCTCTTACGTTCCCTGTGATGAGGGATAAGATGTATAACCAATGTCATCCTGTCTTTAAGTATAACTGTCTTCTTTTGTAGTACAATATGATATTTCTCATTTCTGAGTACAGTGCAACTCATAAGAAAAGGGATACTTCCTAAAATGGCTGATGAACTAAAGAACTTATCAGCATTTCTGAAAGTAATATACACTGGAAAGATGATAAACATACTGTGGTGTCAGTAGCATGGCCTTTACTGTAGAGGAGACATTCAACTAAAGTTGACCTATCTTCCCTGAAAGCATTTGCAAACGTAAGCAAGAATTATACTGGGGAACGGTTATAAAGCATCTCTCTCATGAATTAGACTCTGATTTAGGAGAAAGTGAAAAAAGAGAAGGGAGTGATATAGAGGTATTGGCTTGCCATTTGTTGTTTGTCCATTTGTGGCTCACATTCACAGCTGGCAGGAGGAAAGCACAAAGTACATCTGTGCCTTTCTAAACATTTGTTTTTACAACCCGCAATTACTAGTGCTGTCATCCTTGGTTAATCAGTTAGGGAAACTTTTTTTCCCCAGTGGGTAGTACTTACTTAAGCTCTCGGGAATAAGTGACTATTGTTGTGATTCTCGGGATGGAAAGAATAGTGAAGCATAGATAGATAGATAGATAGATAGATAGATAGATAGATAGATAGATAGAGATATCACCCCTCCTGTTAAGTCATTACTAGGGATAGGGAAAGATGGGGGAATGAGAGAAAAGTGACTAGTATTGTAATCGATGAAAGTTATATGTATACTATTTCTACAATTAATACATATTGACAAAAGTAAAAAAAAAAAATAACTTTTCCAGTCATTGTTTCCTATTCACTTGAAATTTGCATCTTGCTTTCCAAAATATGTCTTTATGGCCTCCCAAACATCACTCTGGGGTCCATCTACTCCTCCTTGTTCAGGTCAGCTGTTTCTGTGGGTTTCACCAGCCCACTCTTAACCTCTTTGCAACTGGGTTCCAGAGTTCACTTTAGTGTTTAGCTGTAGGTGTCTGCCTCTGCTTCCATCAGCCACTGGATGAAGGCTCTAGGAACCTAGATGCCCCTCAACTGAAGAATGGATAGAGAAAATGTGGTACATTTACACAATGGAGTACTACTTAATGGAAAAAAAGCAATGGAATCTTGAAATTCATAGGCAAATGGATGGAACTAGAAGAAACCATCCTGAGCCCAGTCACAAAAAGACAAACATGGTATGTACTCACTCATATATGAATTTTAGACTTAGAGCAAAGGATTACCAGCCTAAAATCCACATCACAAAAGGAATGAGGAAACAAGGAGGATCCCAAGAGAAGAATGCATGGGCCCCCAGAGAAGGGGAAGGGGACAGGATCTCCTGAGATAATTGGGAGCATGGGGGTAGGGGAGAGGGAGCTGGGAGAAAGAGAGGGGGAGAAGAGGAAGAAATGGTGGAGCACGAAGGTTGAGTCTGGGGAAGAATAGAGGAGAGGAGGATGAGAGATACCCTAATAGAGGGAGCTATTATAGGTTCAAGGAGAGATCTGGCACTAGGGAGATTTCCAGAGATCTACAAGGATGACACCACCTGACAACCTAGGCAATGGTGGAGAGGCTACCCTAAATGCCCTTCCCCTATAATGAGACTGATGACTGCCTTATATGCCATCCTAGAGTCTTTGAACTTTTAAAGTCCTCCCACTATGTTGTACTTCCTCCAGCATGGCCACACCTCCTAACCTCCCAAAAAATTACACCAATTGGAAATGAAGGGTTCAAATGCCATAGCCTATGACGTACACTGTCTAATGGGGAAGAAGTTATGAGTTTACTGAACAGGATTGATGTGTACTGAAACAGTTTAATAAAACCTCTCCTTGTAGATTTGAGGAAATAGATACCATGTGGCTAAACTGAGTGTGTGGAGGCTTTTTATGCTGCTTCTAGTACATCAGGGTAACTCCCAAGTTGAAGGGTGCTCCTCAGTTTCCAAGCTGGTCATTTTCAATTCTAGCAGCAATTTTGCTCTTGATTTTTTTGTGTTTGATAAACCTCCATGGACATCCCTCTTTCAACATTTATTTTGTGTCTTCCCACTTACGCTATGCTTCTCTACAAAGTCAGGAAACAGTGCCAAGGATGTACTTCTAGCATTCCTTCTCTTTTACTGAACAGCTGCTTGATATGTCATAGGCTTGCACATATCCCATCCGACAGTGCTATATGACTTTCCTATAATCCTAGGCCATATGCTTAAGCTTTCCACTGCTTCTACAGTGGCAACAAAGTTAACTTTCCTTAGAGGTTGAGAATCAAACAAGTTAAGACAAAAAGCTAGAAAGGTCTGAATAAGTAGGGGTAACAAGTAGATACTACCTGGTATTTTATTTTTAGGTGAGCAAACCACCTAATACAATTACAGGAATTGGTCACAGTTGTTACAGATTCTAAGCAATGGATTTGTTCAAGCTCATGCTGTTCTGATCTACACATTACTCTTCTGTCTACTATTGGCTGCTCCCACACTGATGGTGACTGTAAGTGTCATTTCTTTTTTATTTTTTATTTAAATTAGAAACAAGCTTATTTTACATGTAAATCCCAGTTCCCTCTCCCTCCCCCTCCTCCTCCCACACTAACACCCTATCTATCCAAAACCATTTCTGCTCCCCATGGGGGGGGTCTTCAGAGTCTGTCATATCCTTTGGGATAGGGCCTGGGCCCACCCCCATGTGTCTTGGCTCAGGGAGTATCCCTCTGTGTGAAATGGGTTCCCAAAAACCAATCCTATGCTAGGGATAAGTACTGATCTACTACAAAAGGCCCCATAGATTTCTGAGGCCTCCTCACTGACATCCACATTCATGGGGTCTCGATCAGTTCCATGCTGGTTTCCCAGTGATCAGTCTGGGGGCCAAGAGCTCCCCCTTGTTCACATCAGCTCTTTCTGTGGGTTTCACCAGAGTAGTCTTGACACTTTTGTCGTCATTCCTCCTCCTCTGCAACTGGATTCCAGTTCAGTTCAGTGTTTAGCTGTGGGTATCTGCTTCTACTCCATCAGCTGCTGGATGAAGGCTCTAGGATAGTATATAAGTTAGTCATCAATCTTGTTATTAGAGGAGGGCATGTAAGGTAGCATCTCCTCTGTTGCTAAGATGGTTAGTTGGTGTCATCATTGTAGATCTCTGGACAATTCCCTAGTGCCTGATTTCTCTTTAAACCTATACTGGATCCCTCTCTGACGGTATCTCTTATTTTACTCTCCTCTATTCTTCCCCCTACACATCCTTCCTACTCCCTTATGTCCTACTCACCCCTCTCCTTCTCCCCTTCTCATTCTCCTAGCTCCCTCTCCCCTCCCCCCATGCTCCCAATTTTCCAGGAGATCTTGTCCCTTTCCCCTTCTCCAGGGGACCATGTATGTTCTCTTTTAGAGTCCTCCTTATTGCCTAGCTTCTCTAGTGGTATGGATGATAGGCTGGTATTCCTGTGATGTATGTGTAAAATCCATATATAAGTGAGTACATACCATGTTTGTCTTTTTGTGACTGGGTTACCTTGCTCAGAATGATTTCTTCTAGTTCCATCCAACCTGTGAATTTCAATATTCCATTGTTTGTTTCTTTGTTTCCCCATTGAGTAGTACTCCATTGTGTAAATGTACCACATTTTCTCTATCCATTCTTTAGTTGAGGGGTATCTAGGTTGCTTCCAGGTTCTGGCTAATACAAATAAAGCTGCTATGAACATAGTTGAACAGATGTCCTTGCTGTATGAATGTGCTTCTTGGGGTATATGCCTAAGAGTAAAATTGTTGGATCTTGTGGTAGACTCATTCCCATTTTCCTAAGGAATCTCCATACTGATTTCCAAAGGGGCTGTACAAGTTTGCACTCCCACCAGTAGTGGAGAAGTATTCCCCTTTCTCCACATCCTCTCCAGCATAAGTTATCCTTGGTGATTTTTATTTTAGCCATTCTGACTGGAGTAAGATGGTATCTCAGAGTTGTTTTGATTTGCATTTCCCTGATGACTAAGGATGTTGAGCACTTATGTGTCTTTCAGCCATTTTAGATTCCTCTGTTGAGAATTCTCTATTTAGTTCTGTACCCCACTTTTTTATCGGATTATTAGGTGTTTTGGAAACTAGTTTCTTCAGTTCTTTGTAAATTTTGGAGATCAGGTCTCTGCCAGATATGGGGTTGGTACAGAAAATGACTCCTTTTTTTTATATGAATGACATCAATCATGTTGGCTTTCTTAATTTGGTGCTGTTTTTATAAGCCATCCTCCATTTTGAATTAAATATAGTCTATGATTGGACATTATAGTGGAATATTTGTTTTAGAATCCAGTATGTAACCTTATTCTACTTTAGATTGGTTTGTCTGTCCTTGTACTGTCTGGCACATCCAAGAGCAGAAATGTGAAATTGTTGTAACAGTCATGGTAAGTGATCATTTACACAATCTTAGACACTTTCAGAACCTAGTACTTGTGTGTTTGCGCACATATATGTCAAGGAGTGTATGCTGTATATGCACATCCAAGACCAAAGGAGAATGTTATGCATCCTGCTGTATCACTTTAAGTCTTATTCCTTTGTGGTAGGATGTCTTGCCTAACCTGGGGCTACGCTGGTAGACAATAAGCTGCAGTAATTCTGTTTCCTTTTACTACAGTGTAGAAGGAGACTTTCTCCATCTCTCTCAGTCCCACTGACCAGTTTCTCTTAGTCCACCAGGTCCCTGCAGCCGCTATGAAACAACCACTGAGGCTTAAAATACCTGTTAAAATTGGCCAGTGGCTTAGGCTTCTTAGTGTCTAGCTCTCTCACAATTATTAACCCATTTAATTAATCTGTATCACCACATGACCTTGACTTGCCACTGATGCCCTGACATCTTGACTTCCTGGTGGGCTACATGGTGTCTCTTTGAACCCACCTACTACTAATCTCTATCCCTGTTCAGATTTCCTGCCCAGCTTTACTCTGTTATGTCATTGACTGAAACAGCTTTATTCATCAACTAGTAAGAGAAACACATAGTTGAAGCATACAAAATGACATCTTCCATCACTGCAGTGCTGAGGTTATAGGTGAGTGCTCCACAATCTAGCTTTTTATATATGTGCTGGGATTAAATTCTAGTCCTCATGCATATACAATAAGCACTCTTGTTTTCTCCAGTCCCAAGCCTGGTGTTTCTTTGTTTGGTTTTTGTTGTTGTTGTTGTTGGTGGTGGTGGTGGTGGTGGTGGTTTTGTTTTTTGAGATAGGGTTTCTCTGCGGCTTTGGAGGCTGTCCTGGAACTAGCTCTTGTAGACCAGGCTGGCCTTGAATTCAGAGATCCGCCTGCCTCTGCCTCCCAAGTGCTGGGATTAAAGGCATGCGCCACCACTGCCCGGCCTAAGCCTGGTTTCTAAGAGTATCATAGTTAATATCTAATTGCCAAGCATGTTTTATCAAGAAATTTAATAAAATAAGACACTTGTACTTGGAATCCTTGTGCAGTATTACAGAGAAGAAAGTCAGCCCAGTGTGTTAGGAAATCAGTCCTTGCAGATGTTTCCATTGTGGTAGGGTAGGTGAGTACAGCATTGATGTGTATCTGTGTCAAGTCAACTCATTCAGACTTCATTTTGAAACAATACTGGTCAGAAGATCAATAGGTATTGAAATGTAATGTGTGAAATGCACAAGGAAACCAATAGCACAGAACTGTCAGGAGAAGACAACATGTTTGAGATCCTGAAATGTTCACTGTATGGATGCTTTCCATGGATCATTAATAAACTTCTTGTCTTGGGCAGATGAACTAAAAATCACATGGAATTAAATCTGTCTAAGACTGAGTATATAAACTACATAGGAGGAGTGAGCACCGTGAGGTCTTGGCAGGCTCTCACTAGCTTTGCAAGCCTGCCTAGCTTTTAGACCCTTCAACCATGGCTTACCTACTTGACAAGTTCCTGATAAGTCTCTGATTGTATACAAGTTACAAACACCATCTCAGACCTACAAAATAGGGTATTGGAATTAATAACAACCTCCAAGTAACAAATATTCTAGAAATTTTCCAGGAATAAATATTTCCTTTTGATATAGCCATAGAGTTTGTTATGGAGCAAATAAAGACATCTGAAAGTGGAAAAATAAAAAGCAATAGTTCTTATAAAAATAAGTCCACAATTCCTTCTAACACCAATTGCCACATCATGAGCCTTCTGTTAGGACAGCAGTTCTCAACCTGTTTTTCATGACCCCATTGGGAACCAATGATTCTTTCACAGGGTTTCCTAAGACCATTGAAAAACAGATATTTACATTGATTCCTCACAGTAGCATAAATGATAGTTATGAAGTAACAGCAAAATAATGTTATGGTTTGAGGTCACCACAACATGAGGAACTGTATTAAGGGGTCACAGCATTAGGAAGGTTGAGAACCATTGTGTTAGGAGCTAGGTTTTGATAGTTATACCTTACACCTATCCAGAAGATCACATGTCTCCTGAGGTCTCATGTCATCATGCAGTCGTGCTCTAAAAGATAGAGTTGAGGCTTCAGTTTATATTTGTAGAGAAGACAGAGAAAGAAAGGAATTAACCATCCGTGTGGATGATCCTAAGCTTTGCAATCAAGACACTTCCCTGTGGAGTGGGCAGACTTGCTGTTGAGCTACTCCAGGGAGAAAACCTCTGCAATCATCTAGCAGACTCACTGGCTAGTTTCTGCAAATGCAGAATGATTCAAGTCAAAAGAAACATGAGTTAGGCAAGAACCAGGTCAAGAAGGGTCACACAGAGAACTGCAGCTGTGAATAGAATCAATTCTGTGCTGCACACAACTCAAATCTATTTGCAATTTGGGTCTTTTGAGGGAAAAAATATATTTAAGCTAACAACAATGAATGGTGAAGGTATTCCAGTTTTTCTTTAGTTAAAGGTGGGCTTTAAAAGAGTGTGGAGAGAGGAACAGAATAAGATAGAGCTGCCAAGGATGTTGCAGAGCCTGGTTGGGGATTCAAGTGAATGGTGTTACTATGCCAAAGTCTCAACACAAGAAAGCTGTATTAGAAGGCAAGGTGAATGACTCAACCTTAGGATATTGTTTTTAAGTAGCAACTAAAACACTCCAGAAGGGATGTCTAATTGACAAGATATAGAACTCAGAACACAAGTCATGGACTGGAGAAATTCATCCAGGGGTTCCAAGTAGATCATCTCATGTTTTTCTCTTTTTCAGACAGTCAGTGACCTGGTAAGCACTTGAGATTACCACTGTCCTTCCTGGGCCCTGCTCTAAGTGTCATATGTATGCCTCTAATGGAGGAGAAGCAAGATTACCCACTTCAAACATCCTCCTCTAGAGATACTGTGTCAAGATGGTCATTATGGTCTAAGGTGCCAGACTGAAGTTCAGCTTCCTCTAAAGATACCTCCAAGACTGGAGTGTGATCTTCAGAAAAGCCAGGCTTCAAAGCTGTACCACCTCTGAACTTCATGTACTTCAGTGACAGCATAGCTGAGCAGCCTTTCTGTTCACCATTCCAACTCAAGCTATAAAATGTTCTTTCTCCTTCCCACATCTCTCCACTCCTACTAAAAGGAAATAACAATGTATAGGTGAGCTTAGGGAGGTGACATGCCAGCAGAGGACAAAGTTGCTGAACAATCATAGCTGGAAAGCCCAAAAAGCAGGTACCTTTGTCCTCTACAGGTGAGACTTGGAGCCATGATGCCTTCATGGAGGTAGAAATGGCAGTTGCCAAAATCACAGGTATTCAAATCCTCCTTCCTTGCAATTCTGTGAGAAAATACTTAAGACTTGCAATGATCTTCAAAGTTATTAAGATATCAATGCAACAGGAAAGTTTAAATGATTGCCATAATCATGCATAAACTTTGTATGCAGATGAATACATTTATAGTACACAAAGAAGCTAACAGTACTTAATCAATGAGTATAAGTAACATGAGAATGGAGTTGGGACTGCAGCTCAATGCAAGTATGCTTGGTGAGCATTGGGAGCCTCTGGATTCAAACCCCAGAACTTAGATACTTAGATACATAGATACATAGATAGATAGATAGATAGATAGATAGATAGATAGACAGACAGACAGACAGACAGACAGACAGACAGACAGACAGATATGATAGCTATGTAGACAGACTGAGTGGGGCCAAGAGGAAGGGAAAGCCATAACACTTATATTTCTAGTGAGATTTAATGGGACCAGAAGTGTAAGTAAATATTTGAGATTCCTGAAAAAAAATTAAATATAAGATGTATTCAAAATTAGGTCAAAAATAATTAGAAGCTAAAAAAGATAACTACAAACTATGAATTTTAAAAGACATATAAATGTCATGTCACAACATTTCTATATATTATTGTCCCAAATCAGCATGTTTAAAACTGTTCTTCCCAGGTTTAGCTATCTACTATTTGATTATTCCTTGACATAACTAATGTTCTGTGATTATGTATAATTTATAACATTCATTTGATTAGTACTGACAGTGTGAAATACTTGATCTTGGGATAGAGAGATGGCTTGATGGGTAAAGGTACTTCCCACTAAGCCTGACAACCTGAGTTCAGTCCCTGGAACCCAAATGGTGAAAGAAGAGAAAGAACTCCAGCAAGTTGTCTCCTGTCCTGCACATGTGACAGAGTGGTGCAAACACTTGAACTTGCATACACACAAACACACACACAAATAGGTAGATATGTAGCTATGTAAATAGACAAGCCGACAAATAGACGATAGACAGATAGACCAATCAAAGATAGAATAAAAATAAATTGTTATTTAAGATATTTGGTCTTCTCCATTTTGGGGATACCTACAGAGACAGCTGACCTGAACTAGTGGGAGGTCACTGACTCCTGGGACTGACAGCTTGGGAACCCTCATGGAACCGAACTGTGTCCTCTGAATGCGGGTAACAGTTGTGTGGTTTGGGCAGTCTTTGAGGCCAATGGCAGTGGAAGTGGAATGAGAATTTATCCCTAGTGTTTGAACTGGCTTTTTGGAGCCCATTCTCTTTGAAGGAGAGATACCTTGCTCAACCTAGATATAGGGAGGAGGGCCTTGGTCCTGCCTCAAAAAAGGTGCCAGACTTCCTTGACTCCCATAGGAAGCCTTACTCTGAGAAATGGATGGAGTGGGGATGGGATGGAGGTAAGGAGAGGAGGGGGGGGAAAGGAGTGGGAACTGGGATTGGTATGTAAAATGAGAAAAGATTGTTCTAAAATTAAAAAATGATAAAAATAATAGATTTTTAAAACAAATTTTTGAAAAGATAATTGGTCTTTTCAAAGATACTTAATTCACTATATAACATAGAGAAATGCTACATAGATTTGTAAGATGGCCTTGAACTAGGAAAAGCCTCTTCCAATTTCTTTACATGAGCCAAAAATTTTGAAAAGTTTTACCTTGGATTTGGTTCTACCATTGTGGAGATAGACAGATGAACCAATGATAGATTAAAAATAAAATGTGATTCAAGACACTAGGTCTTCTCATAGTTTAATGTTACATAGACTTATAGGACGGTTTTGAATTAGGAAAGGCATCTTCCAATTTCTTTCTTTACATGAGCCAAAAAACATTGAACAATTGCACCTTAGAATTGTTTCTACCTTTGTGTGTTCCGCCTCCATTATTCATGTGGTTCACTGGCTGGAATTGTTGGCCAAATTCAGAGTCCAACATGAATGTCTAGTCTCTTCTGTTGTAGGAGTCTGCAGGTAAATTAGGATGGAGGAAGTCCTAAAATGCATTCATACACTAGGACATCTAGAAATGACTCACTACTATGTACATTTAACTATGATACAGACAGATGTAGTTATTAAAATAATGGCATTCTTCTTTCCTTTTGTTGATTAACTGCCCATGCCATTCCATCCACACCTTATATATGAAGTATGAATGAGAGAGTCAAGAACAAACAATTCCAGTCATAATGTCTTCATTTTTTCCAAAAAAAACCAAAAAAACAAAAAAACAGGTGACCACATGAGCCTGCTGCTTCAGCCCCTCCCATGGCCTTGTTGGGATAATGAGCAACACTCAGCCCAGCCATCATAGGATCTAGTCCATTATGGACTTTTTACATGAAAGGTCAATGAATATTCATATATTTCTTGTCTGGTAAGGAAATAATGCTTTACTTACAATGGAAGAAGAGAAATGTTTTAAAAATCTGGGGTTTTTTTAATTTTAAAAAACATCGTGTTTATGGGCATTTTGCCTCTGCATATGTCTTACATGCTAGGGCCAGCAGAGGCCAGGAGGAGGCAAGAGCTACCCTGTTACTGGAGTTACAGACAGTTGTGAATAACCATGTTGGTGCTGAGAGCCATATGACTTCCTGCTGCATGGTTGAAAACCATTACTGTGTACATGCATTACATTTCATTATCCATTCTTCTGTTGCTTGCCATTTAAGTTGGTTTCATGACTTTGCTATTCACCATAGTGCTGCAATAGACACTGTGAAGCATCTCTGTGATGTGTTGATTTGGATGTCTTTGGGTAAATACTCAGGAATGCTACCACTCGGTCATATGGCAGATCTATTTTGAGTTTTTTGAGCAGTATCTATAAATGATTTCCAAGCTGGCTAGACTAGTTCCCACCAGTAGTTCATATGGCTTGTGTTTTACCCCATATTCTCGCCAGAATTTGTTGCTGTTTCTTAATATAATCCTGGATGGGGAAAGGTGGAATCCTAATGTAGTTACAATTTGCACTTTTTTGTTAGCCAATGAAGTTTACCATTTTTCTAGATTCTTATTGGCCATTTGTGTTCCATTATTAACAATTGTCTTTTTAGTTCATTGCACCTTTTGCTCCAGAGGCTGTCATTTCTCCAGTGGGTATTTTTGAAGTTTTTGTGAAAACTCACATGGCTATAGTTGTATGGGTTTATATCTGGGGCCTCTATTCTATTCCATTGATCTATGTGTCCATTTATATCATAAGTATCTTATTACTGTGGCTCCACTATAATTTAAGACTGGGTATGGTAATATCTCCAGCATTGTTCTTTTTAATTCAGGTTTTCTAGAGCCATGTAGATCTTTTATTTTCTTTTTCTGTGTAGAATAGCATTGGAATTATGATAGTGTTGACATTAATTCATAGATTTGGTCTTTTGTGGTGTCCCATAGGTCTTAAATGTTTTGTTTGTACATAATTACTAGTTTATCTTTGTCTTCTGAATCTTTCAATTGCTCTTGTTTTTAAGCTCTAATGGTCTATCCTTCCTTCGATCCATTTCATGATGAGGCTTCTACATAGCTTTTCATTTAACTGAATTTCTCATTTCCAGTATTTATGTTGTTTTTTTCCACAAGATTTATTTTTGAGACACGGTCTTACTATGTATCCCTAGATAGCCTGTAACTTGCTGTATAGAGCAAGCTGTCCTTGAACTCACAGAGATTAGTTTGCATGTGACTCCCAATTGCTGGGTTTAAAGGTATGCACTACCACAACTGGCCAAATCAAGAGTGTGGCCCTGCTGGGATAGTATTTCTATCATCCATTCCACTTTCATATCCTATATTGCCTTCCTTATTTCATTCAGATATTTGCATTCTCTTGGAAATCACTCAGGAGATTTTTCTTCCTCTGTCATTTCTTTGAACATACAATACCTTTTAAGATTATTTCTCTGGGATTTCAGAGAACTCACACTCATTGGAAGCCTTTGCTGTAGAATGAGTAATTTTATGAAAAATTGTGTTGCCTGGATTTTTTGCATTTGAGTCTTGCATATCTTTATTTACTGGCTGGATTGGTTTTTTGTTTTGTTTTTTTTTAATTAGCCTTATTCTTTCAGTGGAAGTATTTATAATAATCCAGAGGGCTTAGTCTGTAGCATTTGTAACCTGTTATTTTTCTGTTAGACTCCTGTTCTGGGTACCAGGTCTAGTCTCTTGTACTCCTGTAAAAGCAGCATACAATGTGTGAAAACAACTACTACCAAAGGGTAGGTTAGCTAGGAACATACAGTGCTAATCAAATAGCAAGTAACCTTAAAGTGCTGGTCATTTTAGGAAGCCAGGGAACACTGATACTACTGTGTATAATAAAAATCTTAACAACTGTGGTACAGATGAATAGGAGAAAAGCAAAGCAGACTATTGCATAGTACTGGGCCAACAAAGCAAACATACAGGAGAAAATGGTAGGACAAGGGTAGATGGATAAAGCAGATTGGGCAGAAGACAAAATTGAGAGGTGAAGAAATGCAATCGATTCCCCAAAGATTCTCAACTCCCACGATGCTGTGATGACACAGAACATCATAAACCAGACAAGCCTATGTTCTTTGAGAAAGCTTTAAAATCAAAAAAACAAAAAGAAAGGAAAGACTGCTGAGAGGGGAAAGGAGGGCTCAAGATCAGAGCAGCACAGAGCTGGTCCATTAAGCTGACCCTGACTATTAAACAAGAGGTTAAATGTGAAGGCAAAGATGCCAAGTGGGAAGGTAGTGTCTGATACACTCCCACTGGCTGCTTGCTGAAGCCTTTGCTCTCTAGGGGTGTCTTCCTAGATCCCCAGGAGCCTGCTACACTCCTGGGCAGTTGGTTGCAAGGTCAGGTAACATCTAATGGTTGTTTCTTCACAAATTGGGTCTTGGATGCTTGTTATACATCTGGGTAGTCCCTTCAAGAATCTGGATGCAGATATTGGTCCCACTCATGGGCTATTCCTCCTGGAGTTGAGCACAGCTCTTGAACTTGGATCTGTGTTCCCCTAAAGACTCTGATGATCTGTCTCTGATCAGACTTCCATCCTGCTGTGGAGTGAGGGGCTCTGATGCAAAACTCCTGTTGTCTATAGGAATTCTCATTGGCAGGCTCAGTGCAGAGCAGTTCTCAACCTTCCTAATGTTACGATCCTTTAATACAGTTCCTCATGTTATGGTGACCCCAACTGTAAAATTATTTTCAATGCTACTTTAAAATTGTAATTTTTCTACTGTTAAGAATCATAATATACATATCTGACATGTGAGCCCGGTGAAAGGGTTGTTTCAACACCCACCCCCCAAGGAGTCACAACCCACAGGTTGGAAACCACTTATGTATAGGTTTGTGACACTTGCTCTGAGTTTTCCAAGAGTGTGACTGCCACTTAAGTAGTCAACTAGTGGCAGTCTATAAAATGACTTCTGTTCTACTCTCATGTCTGTTATGGTACAAAAACCAACTTTGGGGAAGAAAGCTTTTGTTTTAGTTAACAATTACAGATTACAGTCCTGCATAGGAGGGAAATCAAGGTGGTAGGCACTCAGAAAGCCAGCCACATGCCATCCACACTCAAGAGCAAAGTGAAATGAGTGCACTCATGCCTGGTGCTCAGCTACTTTAAACTATTCCTGTACAGTCCTGGGCCTCAAAACTGGGAATGGCGCTACCTCCTACATGAAGACAATCAAGGCAATTCTCCACAGACATGTTCACAGGCCAACTCGATGACAGCAGTCCTTCACTGAGATACATTCCCCCAATTAAGTTGGCAATTCAGCCTCATGGGAGCATCTCACTGCTGTTGACCAGTGGTAAGCAGAGGGTTTTTCTGCCGCCTCCCCTCCCTCTGCCTCTGTCATGTACAACTCCCATTTAAAGTTCCTCTTTAAAATGTTTGCTGCCAAAGTACAATGTAGTTTTCTGAGACTCTCTGCTTTAAGCATGGCTCTATTCCCTCACTGACACATTCTCTCTCTAGCCACACACTGACAAATCCCTCTGAGACAGAATCTAGATTCTTCTTGTTCTTCTCTTCAAAGAATCCTATTTCATTTTGCTATTAGAGTCTCAGCTGTCACCCGCATCTTCTGGTACTGTTATCCAGATCCCCCAGTTTCTTCCCTGGGGATATAGCAGACTGTGTGTGTGTGTGTGTGTGCATCATCTGTCATCTTTGATCTTTGTAGATAATGTCTTTTCAACAGTCACAAACTTGACAGTATATGAGAATATTCAATTCAATGGGAGGGGCATTTTAAACATAAAGGTCTCACTACCTCTCGCCATTTCCCTAGTTCTAGTGACTAGATATACCAAGGAAGTACATTACTGAGGCACCAATTTTGCCATGAAATGACTGTTGAATATAAACATGCTTGAACTTTTTGTAATAATCTGATGGACTAAAATTCCCTGGGAATATTTATTTTCCAGTTCTTTTCTAAGGCATCATCAGTTTCTTCATGTGTGAAGTTTATTCTCTATATAGTTTCAAAGTTCTAGAATGTATCTACTTGCCATTGAAGACATATTCCAAGAAGTAGAAAACAAAATAAATAAATATGTTAATATTGGTATAGTTTAGTTGTATAGATATGGACCATGTTCATAGAAAAAATAATATCATTGTATAAATTATGTGTCAAACTTTTAATAAACAGATGCAGCAGTGATATAGAAAGAATGATGAAATGAAAAACAAAATACTAGACCCACTTTTCTATTAATTCCCATGAGCTTGGACAAAGAGCTTCCTCTTGAGTCAGTAAGATAAAGCATAGCAAGGCTACTAGCTCTTAAGTAAGAAATGAATCAGTGTGTCTCAGAAAGTGAGAGCCCTGGAGTACTTGACAGCATTCAAGTACCAGTGATTAATCGCTCTCTGACTTGTGAAATTTTATCTTAAGAAGTTGTCTCTTCCGGATGACCTGCTACAAGCCACATGTGATGTCTGGCAATGACCAGGAATCTCAGGTTCAGCCCTGTGGCCTCACAGCATGGGTCTGATACAAACAGGGCTGCTAAGCTTTACCTCAGTGGGACTCCTGCTGGGAAAGCCACAGGCATCCTCAAATATCCTGCTTTAATTCTGTCTTGACAATGTCCCACAGTGTGAAAGGAAGAGTCCCATTCATTGGCCTCATAAATGAGAAACGTTTCCCAGGGAACTGAATCCTCACGCTAGAAAACAAAACTTGGCGGCCCATTTGTGAGCCCCCAACCTCCTTTGGCAGGAAGTGTAGGAGAAGATTAAAGCAAGAAGTTGCCCAGCAACAGGACCATGAAACTCACTAAGGATCACCCACAAGCTTTCTTCTGATTTTCTGAGATTATTTAACCCGCTGCCAATCTTGAGTGTGCATAAATATTTCGGGGCTTTGAAACCACCACCCTAGCCTCACATAGGTGCTATACCCTGGGTATGAAGGACATAAATATTCATATCAGTCAAGATGCTGTCACACCTAAGACAGGGTGGGCTCCCCCAAATTAAAATATGAAGAGATAGACTGTTCCCCTCCCCGTTTTGTCTTGGGCTTCATGCTCAAATCGATGCTGGGGATAAAGAAGTGGTCCCTGAAATTCATACAAGGTTCAGGTGTAAGAAACTAAAACTAAAGACCAGTTCAACCCTGACAGTTTAATTTACTTCTCTTAAGAGCCTTAATACCAAACTTATCAGCTCTCTCTGTTAAGCATTAACTTGTTAAATGAGTCTTAATTATACATAAGCAGATGGAGATTTGAATTAAAATTACCTTACACTCGAGTGGCTTTAGTTCATTATAACATATCTTCCTCTTAATCATTTAGGCAGTCTCATCATCTTTCATATAGAAAGTTATTAAAATATTCCAATTTCCATATTTCTTCAGATACAGCCACTATTAAATGGCAAGCAATGCACATTACTAAGTGACTTATGCCATCGGAGAGTTGGTGAATTATTCATGTCGGGAACAATTTTTGTACTTTTCTGTCATCTGTAGCATTTTCTTTTAAATACTTTATATTTACTTGCTGCATGGAACCTCACCCAATTTAAGTTCCAATTTTAATTCTATTTCATGCCTGGAAGTTTGGGAGTGGAACCTCAGCAATGATCTTCTGAACCTCTGCTCAGGAGTATCCCAAGAGCCAGCATTTCAGAGACAAAAGCCAAGGTGTTCTAGCCGGGCTGTGGTAGTACATGCCTTTGATCTCAGCACTCAGAAGGCAGAGGCAGGCAGATCTCTGTGAGTTCAAGGCCAGTCTGATCTACAGATGGAGTTCCAGGACATCCAGGGCTGCACAGAGAAACCCAAAGCCGAGCACTTCCCTAAGTCACCTTCTAAAGGCTCTGAGAGATGGGCGAGATGGTGGAAAGTGTTGCCAACACACAGTACTTAAAACCAGCGGCGGCAGTGCCACATCTTGAGACAGTTCAGCAGCAAGTTTATCTTGGCAACTAATATTCCTTAGCCTAACAGATGAACCCAAGATTTGCTCTTCTCCACAATCATTAAGACTACACACACAAAGTTATACCTGTATACTGTCATGCCAACAAGTAATGCCAGCATCTAACAGGTTAACTTGGCCACACTGTGGCATTTTAGGATTCCTGAAAGTAAGAAATTTACAGCTCTTCTCCCAGGAACCCCCTTGAGAAAAGTCCAAAGCCCTACACTGCCATGTCTTCCTTTAGAAGCGGCACCCCCTTAGGCTGTTATTTTACCCAAGTAGTCAATCAGTATCCAATAATGTCCCATTCCACGGGCATCACTGAATTTACAGGCAGCAATGGCAGTGGCAGAAGAATCAAACGAGACAGCTGACAAGATGGGAAGGTCCTGTGTCTGGGCTGAGTCATCGGGATGAGAGTTCAGTCAGTCTTGTCAAGCACTGGCATGTTTTATTTATAAAACACCATTGAGTACCATCCTTTATGTTTGACAAAACTCAATATTCTGTTGGACTCTTTCTGAACTGCTTAGCCTGAGTGAGTGAAGACAGGTGATTCCTCCCTCAACACACACTCAGTTTGAAAAGTAGGGGAAACTGGGCATGAGTCACAGAGGGAGTTGTGATAGGCTCAAACAGGATCCCATTAGCGCTGCAGGGCAGTGATTTAGTGAGGGTCTCTCTCTTAAGACAAGGATGCTTTTCTCCAGCTAGCAAGCAAGACATGGCGAATGTTAATTAAAGCACATTCACAGTATGACATCACAGCCAGCTAATTTGTGTTTCCATAAAAATGCATAGCTAAGAGAGAAATAACATTCAGATCTTAAAAATAAATGGTAATTTAAGATGGAAACATTAATACCCATTTTTTTCTTGGACAGATAACTGTCATCCAGTAATGTGTTCCTGTGTGTGACTGTGTGTGTGCATATGTGTGTGTGTGTTTTTTGTGTGTGTGTATATGTGTGTGCATAATTACGTGCATTTGCTGATACCCATGCAAGAAAAGAGTCCTTTTATTTTCCATTTACATTTGTGTATTCTACCTACTGTCTTATACCACTAAGTGACTTGTGAAATATGTAAATACATAAATATAATGTATTCTCAAGAGCAGTTTAGGTTTAAGTCATCTTAGAAGCCTTGGGAAATCATCTAGAAATCACCCTGAAAGGATTTTAACGTGGTCACTTTACCAGTGTACACTGTTTGGGTATCCTCTAGCCAGCTCATGCTCTCAACTCTAATTAAGTTTTCTGCTTGCTGTCATTGAAAGCCTCCGTCAGGTATAATTAAAACTGAGCCAGTGACAGCCATGGCATTTGTCAGAATCATCCAGCGGTTCAAATACCAGTTCTGACAGAAATGTCAAACTGATAGCGCTCCCATCTTCCCGGTGTGTGCTGGGGGGAAACACAGAGGACTTTTATTATAAATGCTTGGCTGATAACCTTTCTGAGTCCCACAACACCGAATGCCTTACACAAAATTTTATTATCCTGGAAAATAAGACAGCTCAGAGCCGTTCCTGTGCCATGTGGCAAAGCTCAGCCTAACTCAATGTTCTTCTCTTTTAGTAGGTCTTTCAGGTAATTTTGAAGTAAACAAACAGGAAAAAAAAAGTCATGTAGAAAGAAATATTCTAGTTTAAAAAGACATTTAAGTTTTCTCTTTGTTGAAAGTGTTTCCAATCAAATTCTCAGATGCACATTGTTAGGTTTATGCTTTAGTAACAAGAGATAGTGAAAACTAGTGAAGGCACACTCAGGGACTGGGTGGTCTGAATAATAAAAACGCAGAGTCAGATATCAGGGGGTGAAAGTTCAAAATTCAGAGAAGCATAGCAATCAGCCACTAGAGTTCTTACCTCTACAAAAACCTCAGACCAAAAAGGAGCTGAAATCCTGTCTCCTCCTGCCTTATATTCATTCCTCTCTCCACCCAGCCACATCACTTCCTGTCTGTCTGCACAGACCTCCAAACATCTATGGTTATCTAATGGCTAGCTCTGCCCTCAGATCTTCAGGCAAGCTGTATTTGTTAGAGCACAAAGAAAATATTACAAGGTGAAACTACAGATCCTCATGAAAAGAAGCAAACTCAAGGTTTGAACATCTCCAACTAGAACTGTAGCACCATGCAGTGCAGCCCCTGGGAAGCTAAAATGTTACTCAGCCTCTGATGGTTTAAAGTATGAAGGAATGAATATTGCTATGACCAAGAATATAGTCTCTAAATTATCACATAAAAGCTGTCATAGAATGTTAGAATAGGAAGAAAATGTATTACGTATTTTAAAGGAAAAAAATGAGCAATGGGTAAATAAGAGTTCCCTTTCCTGAGAACATGGATGAAATGAAATAAAAACAGTGTTTTCATCCATTGGGATGTTAGAATGGGAAGATAATCTATTTATTTTTTAAAAAATGAGAAATAGGTAAATAAGTATTTGTTCCCCCTTCTTTATTTCTTTATATCTGAGTTCCTGGTCAAAATTAAATAAAAACCAAGTGCTGTCATCAATCCATGGCACAGAGAAAAAGTAATGTGTCCACTCCACATGCCAACAAAAGCAGCTATGAAGTAAACCATCAGGTTCAAACATACTTGAGTGGTTGAATCGTAATGATGTGATATTCTACATGGATGTCATGACTGTACCTTTCTATCCATTGGTTCTAACTCTTATCTTGAAAGAAAGGGCCATGTTCTGTGAAGACTTTGAAATGCCTCAAGGATGCAGAACTAGGATCTAGAGAAATCAGAGTTTTTTAATAAATAGTGAGCAAGAAAAATGAGTACAGGAAATGGGTTGTTTTAGAACATACCTCAGTAAACCTTTGGCAAGCAGACAATGAGTTCATAGATCATACAGGGAAAAAGACGAGATGACTAGAGCTCTCTCAGTAAGATACCAACAGAACACAAGGACCATATACACACATCAGAGGGGCTGCTTCACAAAGAGGATGGCATGACTTCTCAGTGCGAGAACTGAACTAGTTTTAGGAGTTTATTTCTATACCTTAAAATGCTCGGTCAACCCAGTACTGAGCAAGGTCCGCCACACAGGCTGACAGGAAACATGACAGAGAGTAACATCCAGCTTTACCAACAAAAGAACACCCTCAGAAAGATGGGATGTGAGATCAAGATTTCTGCTCAGCATACCAGAAATATAGAAATAGAAACTTGAAGAAACTTGAGAAACTTGAAGGACATCAGGATGTCCTCAAATGGAGAAACTTGAGACAAGCACATGAACAGGGCTTGGGGAGTGACAGATTGAATTAATGTTTAAGTTTTGCTCTTTCGGGTGTTTAGTGAATTGACTCACTTTTGCGACTGTCTTGTAACTTTCATTTAACAGCCCCACAGCAAGAATTGTTATGCAGTAGTGTCTCTCAATTTTTTTTTCAAGAAAGGCTAGTTCTTTAAGATATCAGATTCACTTCTCTTTCTTTCCTTGTATTTGTTTTGTTTGGTTGTTTGGTTGGTTTTGGTTTCTTTTGAGTGTGGAGGTGAGGTGGGGGTTGTTTTTGTTTTGATCAAGTTTGAGAACAAGATTTCAATTCCTTTTCTAAATTCATTCCTGGCACTAAGATAAGCAAACAATACAAATTCTTCACAGTTAACCTTTCAGATAAGCCTCGGATATGCACATTTCTCCAAGATGGGTTTTATTTGACAGTGTTACCCTAATATATTTGACTCTGGACCTTTGTTTGCACATCTAAAGACTCACGTTATGTTCACTGAAAAATGCTGGCCAGTATTGGCTCAACCTATGACAAAATGAGCCTATGGGTGCCTTGGACAATGCTTTGAGAGCTTTAGACTTTCCCTCAAGGGGCACCCTAACACACAAAGTATACACACAGTTATATATAGTAGAGAACGAGAGAAACTAACATTTAAAAGGGTTTTAAGATATTGGAGGGTATTTAATGTTAAGTATACCCATCTATTCTACTGATGAACACTTGAGTCATTTCTTAGTTTCATTAAAAATGATGCTGTTATAAACATACTTATACACAAAGATACACATATCTATTAGAAGAAAATCACAGCATCATAGAGTTCAACTTTAATAGAGTGTACCAAATATTTTGGGCACTGAACCAGTGTGTATTCTCATGATCTGTGATAAATACTTCATTATTCTGTCCTCACCAACGTCTTGAGTACATTTCACACCCTAAAGTAGATGCAACTCAGACTGCACCATGTTGATTCATGTGAAGCATAAGTCAAGGGCCTACAGCATAGACAAAGGGTTTGCAGCTATCACAGTTAGTGGTGTTTTCACCTCTACAGATGAAGGATCATGCCACTTCTCCCTTATCCTCTCAGTTCCAGGCAGCTTGTATACTTTGTCTATGCATCTGCATGTTCTGTATATTTCATCTAAGAGGGATAGTATGCTGTGTAGTCTTTGGGGTCAGGTTCTTTCACTGAGCAGAAATTCATTCCAGGTTCATCCATCATAGCCTGTGTCCACAACCCATAGTCATTACACTAGATGATTATACCAGGTTTTATTCATCTTTGACCACTGGATGGCTACTGAGAACAGTGCTATTATGAGAATTGTGTTCAAATTCTATTTAAATGATGCTTTTCTTGCCTTAAGTATAGACACAGGAATAGATTAGAATATCACCCAACCCCAGTGCTCTAAGGGGTTATTGCTGTTCATTCTTTAAGTTCCCACAAGCAGAGAAGGTTACAACTCCTCCACATTTACCTTTTTCTCTGCCCTTGGATAGACCTAGAGAATATTATACTGAGTGTGGCAAGTCTGAACTAGAAAGACAAATGTCGCATGTCTTCTCTCAACAGAGCTTCCCACCTTCCCACTTGGAGACCCCTCCCCATTATTCTGTTTCCTACTTCCTCTCACCTATATCCTGCTATTCTCTTCCCAAGTGCCCTATGATCCCTTTGTACTTTCTTTGTTGTTACTGTGTTGTTTACTCATATCTGAGGATTGGTAACTGGGAACCTCTGCTGAGAGAAGACATGTGACATTTGTCTTTCTAGCCCTGAGTTACCTCACTCAGTGTAACATTCCTTAGGTCTATCCAGTCCCCTGCATAGTCTTCCTGGGACTAGTCTTCTTGGTAAAGATTCTAATACCATTACTTTGCTAGGACAGCACAAAGTTTTACTTCAGTCTAAATTCTAGTCTTAAACCCACAGATAAATATATCTATCACCCTCATCAATGAAGCCTTTCTTTATAGCAAATGGAAGCAATAACAACAACAAAAAAAAAAACACAAATGGACACAATGCAGGGATCAAAGGTCATGGTGAGTCCAGCCCCAATGCATATATCAACAACACACCCCCTGTCATCTATGACTTGGGGAATAGGAGAGAAGGAAAAGGAGAGCAGAAAGATACAAGAGCCTGAATCCTAGGAGGTCTGCTATGAAATAGTATTCACTAGGATAGGCTGCATAAACAAGACTACAAAAATACCAATTAATAGGAGAGAGAGAGAATTTCACCTGGTCTTACCCCAAGACAGAGAACTACAGCAAGTACTGGCTGTTGGGGGAAGAACTAGACTTTCTCAGGGCTGGGCCCCTTTATTGATTGTTCAATGCAGAGTAATCATCTCTAAAGCCATATATACACAAAGACTAAAACCAGTCTGAGCATGTTATATTTATATTTGTGTATATGTGTATGTGTATGTACATGCACGCACATACACATGCATGCACACAGAGCAAATACAATAAAAAAGAAACTATCAACGGTGAGGGCATAGCAGGTGTTCAGGGGAGGATAGCGAACATGAGCTTGAGGGACAAAGGGAAGGAAGTGATGTAATTCTATATCAATTAAAAACATACAAAAAAGAAAAGGGGAAATTGAAAATATGGGCAATAATATTCTAAATCAAATAAGGTATCTATCACACAAATGTGACAAACTCTAATATAAAATGATCTAAACAAAAATCACTATGTAAGAATCAAAGGGTTAATCAAGAAGCTGTATCAGTTACAAAGCTATATACAGTTCTTGCTGCTGGAGGATCCAGTTTTATATACACCTAAAAGAACTTACCCCACTTTTATCAATAAAGATATTAAACAGACAAAAATTTAAGAAACATAAGTTATTCATGCTGTAGACATGAAGATCTATAAAACACTTCATTAAACAGCTTCAAAATATACATTCTTTTCACCAATACGTATAACTTTCTCCAAAATGGATAATATATTAGGCTACGGAATAAGCCATAAAAAATGTTTAAAAATTAAAATCATGGCCTGTATCTTTTTCAATCACAATGAATATAGCTAGAAATCAATTTCAAGAAATTCTAAGAAATTATGCACATACACGGATACCAAACAACATGGACTTTTTAAAGATTTATTTTTATTACTTTTATTTATGTGTTGGGTACCAGAAGAGGGTGTCACCATAATATTCTGCCTAAACAGCAGCCCACATCAATGACACAAAGCCACGATGGAATGAAAATGTGATCCACAATACATCTCATCTTCGTTCAGTTGATTCCTTGAAATGCTTTGTCCAAGTGCTGAGAGCTGGCATACATATAAAGTTCACTAAAGAATTAATTGCCTTCACTTCAGGAATACAAGGAGAGCTCATCCCATGCAACTCAGTAACACAACAATGAAATGAATGAAGGATAGACATTCTGTGGTTATTTGAATAGATATCTAGTAAAAATTCTACATACCTTCATTATAGAAGCTCAGAACAAATGACATATAGAAGGATTATACATTACACACATCTATGTATACCAAACCCACAATATCACACAGATAGATGGGGGAAAGGGTGAAAACAATTCCTTAAAGACCAAGAAGATAGCAATGTCTGTTATCTCTTAGTCAGTATAGTTCCAACCACAGTGATTAGACAAGAGAAAGAAGTGAAAGGCATACAAGTAGGAAAGAAAGAAGACCAACACCCCTGTCTGTAGATGACATGACTATGCAGAAAACCCTAAACTCTCTGCAAAAAAATACCATTCAATATAATTCAAGAAAGCAGCAGAGGACAAAATCAACAGAAAAAAATTGGTAGATTTCCTATATACTTTTAAAGAATTTTCTGAGAAAAAAATAACAGCAATGTCATTCACAGAAGCACACACACACACACACACACACACACACAGAGAGAGAGAGAGAGAGAGAGAGAGAGAGAGAAGATTAGTAATCTACTTAAAAAGGGAAAAACCTCTATAATGAAAAATTTTATGAAAAAAATTATAGAGGGCATTTAAAAGTATAGAACAGCCTCTTACATTCATGGCTTAGAAAATTTAATATAATTAACATTCATGTACTATACAAAGTGATCCACAGATTCACTGCAAGCCTATCCAAGCACCAATGGCATCCTTCACAGAAATATAACAGGCAACCTATAAAATCTTAAAGAGAAGGTATGACAATGCCTGATTTTAGGATGTAAAATACAGCCACAATAACCTAAACAGCATGGTATTGGTACAAACATAGACACACAGACTCATGAACCAGGTAAAAGAATTTAGAAATATACATAGAGTCAATGGAGTCATAGCAATGACTCCAGGATCATATGGAATTAACCTTGGAACTCAGTGGTTCTCAACCTTCCTGATGCTGTAACCCTTTAATACAGTCCCTCATGTTATGGTGATACCCAACCAAAAAGTATTTCCATTGCTACTACGTAACAGGGACAGCACCTATGTGCCTGTTTATTGTTGCACTATGCACCATAGCTGAGATAGGTAATTAGCCAGTTATGTAATAATTTACATAATAATGTAAATTTATGTAAATATTTCTGGAGATAGAGGTTTGCTAAAGAGGTCATGATCCACAGGTTGAGAACCACTAGTTTAGAGGAAAGTCTCTTCAATGCTTGGTATCGGGCAAACTAAAGATCTATGTTGCAGGAGACTAGAAGCCACCTCCTAGCTCTCCCCCTATCTCTCATCGTGTACAAAAATCAATTTGAAGTGGAGTAAATTTTTTACTGTAAGAACTGAGTCCATGAAACCACTAGGAGAAACCACAGGAGGAAAGCTTGTAGAACATGGTGCTACCAGACTACCATAATTCACTGGGTAAAGGAAGCTACAAGTCCTGGAGACACATCAGGATGGATAAAGTGAGATTAGAGTCAAGTTAAAGGCTCTGGACCAGCCAAGGAAATGCAGAGTGAACTGGAGGATACATTTCCCAGCTAGTCTTCTGATAGAAGACAGACTACCAGGCTACCATAGTTTCCTGGAGACACATTAGGATTGATAAAATGGGATTACAGCCAAGTGAAAAGCTCTGGACCAGCCAAGGAAATAGAGAGAACTAGAGAATACATTTCCCAACTAGTCTCCCAATGGAAGACAAATATCCAGAATATAAAAAGAACACAAAAGAAATTCAGCAAGAGAAAAAAAAAGCCCATAGTGGTTCCATTTTAAAATAAACAATCTTATCAAGACCCTTCCAGGAAGAGACAACATAAACAACCTTAGCCAACAGGGAAATCCAAGTTCAACCACAATGAAGTAGATCTCACCCCAGTTAGAAATTCTGGCAAGTATGTACACTGTTGGCCACTGTGGAGGACAGAAAAATTTCATTCAAAAGAAAAAACTAAAGATAGCACTACCAGATGATCTAGCCACCTGACTCCTCTGTATATGGACCCCAGGAAATGAAGTCAGCATACAGGGACAGCACCTATGTGCCTGTTTATTGCTGCACTAGGCACCATAGCTAAGATAGGTAATTAGCCAGTGTTCAACAGACAAATGCACAGCATGAGACATACACAGATGGAGGATTATTGTCAAAACTGAAAAGGGACTTCTGTCACTTGAAGCAAATGGACCTGGGGAATATTGTATTAACTGAAATAGTGCAGACAGAGAGACACAAGCATCCCCTGTTCTTCCATATAATATGGACTAAAAAGTAGATATGGGGAAGTGTGCCAGGACAGGGACAAGAGTGTATAAACACGCTGTACCGCATTCACTAGCATGTATGGTAGTGTAGACTGATAAAGTAAAATTAAAATAAGCTGTATAATGTATAAGTGTACTGAAAGATATCCCATTCATTCATATATATATATATATATATATATATATATATATATATATATGCTTAACAATTAAATCAAGAAATTAATCTCCAAAACTGATGTGTCAAAACATAATTTTAGGCTTTTAAATTTATCAATGTTCTAAAGAGATTTAAAAACTATTTTCCAAATGTATATATACTAATAAATGTAGTTCTGCAAACAGACACTGAAGGGAGAAGGCCCATTTGCCAGTAGGTTTGTGGCAGAGAACATGAGTGAAATAAAAACTTACCTCAAGGCTGGTCTTGTTTATATGCAGGTTCTGTTAGGTACAAACACACACACACACACACACACACACACACACACACAATAGCAATTAATTTACATTAGTTGTACACATTTAGATATTGGGAGCTTTCATGTTCAAATATTTGTCCCTACCAAATGACCTGGATTGCTCTTAATCTTGTTCAAAAAAGTTTCTTTCTGCAATAGGCAACAGTAAATGCAAGGATTGATAACTTAAGAGAAAATATGAAACTGTGAGGCAGGCATCATGGTGCAAACCTTAAATCACAACCATCAGAAGAAGCCAGTGGATCTCTGCGTAAGTTGGAGACCAGCCTAGTCTACATAGTGAGCACCAGGCTAGGCAGGGCTACACAGTGAGACTCTGCCTCAAACTAAAACAAAAGTTCTGTGCTAAATGGGACATCTTTATCACATCTTAACCCAAAAGGTCACAGGGAACATCACAAAAGAGAAGACAGAAAGACTCCAAGAATTTGAGGATGAGCAGAAGTGCTGTCTTCTGAATACAACATGGCTACTGCACTCAAGAAATCACAGCAGCCATGGTTACCACCACAAGACACAGACAGCTAAAATTCCAGCATAGATGGGAGTTAGCTGCTTTTCAGGTCCTACCTCTTACAGCAGGAGGTATCAGCAATCACTCACTGGGAGGGGGGATCATTCTTTTTTGAGGATGTGACCACTAGTAAGTTTTCCATGCTTCAGTGGTTGACCCCACACAATGTACATATAGACAAGACTCATTGGACTTACCAAGTTTAAAAAGATATGATGTTTGGAGAATAGGTTGAGGGGGCATCTGAGGAGAGTTGGAAGGGTAAATGATCACATTTTTGTTTTGTACATGTTTAACATTTAAAAAGAATTAAAACATTGAGATACAGTATTTGTTCCTGTAGGGGACAGTAAGCCACGCCTGTTAGAGGCTGGCTACAGGTGTGCCTGACTCAAAGCGTGGTCAAGGTGAGGTCAGAATGATGCAGAATAGGTTCTTAAGGAACAGTGAGCACATGGAAGGCCCTTCTCCTGTGTAGATCAATCAGGGATATGCAAGGGAACCCATTAAGGATGGGAAACTCAAAGGGGGGGCCTCAAGAAGTTCCCCACATCAAAAAAGGTCCAGTCATTTCCAGCAGGAGTGGAAGACAATCTCTCACAGGATGAATACATAGTTATTTGTCTATTGTGAAAGATGGCAATGCCATAGATGGTAGTTTGGCTAGCAATGAAGAATCAGGTAAGACTGGACAAGACAAAAAGAACATATTTTGAAGACCTCAATCAAAGACAAACAACCTCACTTAAGGGTACAAATTAATGATAAAATTATTAACAGCATAGCAGACACAGGCATGGATGTTACTATTATTACCCACAAAATCTGGCTGAAGGAATGGCCATTCAGGGAATCGAATGTACCATTTTTGGGTATTGGAACTCTATCTAGAATACAACAGTGTGCGTGCTCGGTGGTCTGCATTGGACGGGAAGGACAGAAAGGGAGGCTAAAACCTTACGTGGCAAATAGCTATAAAGCTCTGGGGTCGTGATCTCTTACAGCAATGGAAAACTCAAATTATCATCCCTCCAGTGTCAGATACAAATTATGCACAATTGCTGAACAGTAGAAAAGATAGGGTAAGATGCTATGAGAAATGGTTACCAACCATCAAGACTGTACAGAAACTAAATACAAATGATAGACCTTCAGAGGAACCAAAGGCCCTGCCATTAAAATGGCTTACAGATGAACCTGTCTGGATAGGGCAATGGCCTTTGACCTCTGAGAAGCTAGAGGCTCTAGAAAAGTTAGTACAGGAACAGCTACTCCAGAAGAGGCTGGACACATAGAGGACTCTACCAGCCCTTGGAATTCTCTTGTATTTGTTATCAAAAAGAAGTCAGATAACTGGAGAATGCTGACAGACCTGAGATCCATAAATAAGGTAATTCAGCCTATAGGCTCTCTACAGCCTGGAATGCCATTGCCTTCTTTAATACCTAAAGGATGGCCAATCATAATAATTGACCTGAAAGACTGTTTCTTCACTATACCATTACAAGAAAGCAATTACAAATTTGCATTTACTGTACCAACTCTTAATAACTCAGTCAGTTCGGAGATATCAATGGAAGGTTTTACCTCAGGGGATGCTAAATAGTCCTACTTTATGTCAACACTTTGTACAACAACCTTTGGAAATAATTCGTAAAAAATTTCCACAATCCCTCATTTATCATTACATGGATGATATTCTTTTATCAGACTCCAATAAGGAAACTTTGGAATGTATGTTTGACATGGTGAAGGAAGTTCTGTCTAGATGGGGGTTATAGATTGCCCCAGAAAAGATACAAAGAGGAGATTCTATTAGCTATTTAGGTTATAGGATAGACGTACAAAGAATCAGGCCACAGAAGGTGCAAATTAGAAGGGATCGTTATCAAATTCTTAATTCTCTTCAGAAATTATTAGGGGAAATTTCTCAATTACAGATGATTATTGGGGTAGTAGGTCATGACTTAAAACATTTAAAAATGGCTCTTAAAGGTGATAAGGACCTCAACAGTCCATGAATATTATCTGCCAAGGCAGAAAAGGAACTACAATGAGTAGAAAACAGAATATTGGATGCACATGTAGATCGAATAAACCTTGATTTAGACTGTATTCTGGTCATCTTGCCATCCAGAGAATATCCTTCTGGAATTCTGATGCAGAGGGAAGACATTATATTGGAGTGGATATTTCTGCCACATAAACAGAATAAAAAGTTAAAGACATATATAGAAAAGATTTCTGATTTGATTTTAAAGGGCAAATTAAGATTTTGTCAATTGACTGGAAAAGATCCAGCAGAAATTATAGTACCTTTTAACTAATGATGAAATTTCTTCCTTCTGGAAGGATAATGAATATTGGCAAATAGCTCTTACTGACTTTTTGGGAACGATTAGAAACAACTATCCCAAAACTGACAGAATTAAATTCATAAAAAAGGCAGTCTGGATTCCTCGATGTATTGTAAGACAAACTCCCATTTCTGGAGTTCTTACTTTGTACACTGATGCTAACAAATCAGGTAAGGCTGGTTATAAAGCAGGTGAGGTAATTAAAGTAGTTCAAAGTCCATATACATCTGTACAGAGGCAGAATTATATGCAATTCTCATGGTGCTTATGGATTTACAGAACCTCTTAACATAGTTACTGATTCCCAATATGCAGAAAGAGTTGTCTTACACATAGAGACTGCAGAATTTGTTCCTGATAATATGGAATTAACCTCATTGTTCTTACAATTACAGGAATCAGAAACAGAAGCAATCCTCTATACGTTACACATATCAGATCCCATAGGGGTCTGCCAGGCCCACTAGCGCAAGTCAATGACAAGATTGATTGTTTATTAATTGGTAGTGTGCTAGAAGCCTCAGAATTTCATAAAAAACATGTAAATAGCAAAGGTTTATAGAAGGACTTTCCATCATTTGGCAACAAGCCAAGGAGATAGTGAGGAAACTGTCCTACTTGTTCCTTTTATAACCAAACTCCACTGCCAACAGGCAGTAATCCTAAAGGCATTTGGAGGAATGTGATCTGACAGATGAATGTCTTTCACTTTACAGAATTTGGAAATTTGAAATATGTGCATCATATTATTGACACATTCTCAGGTTTCCAATGGGCTACTGCTCTTAACTCTGAAAAAGCTGATTCTGTTATTACACACCTACTAGAGGTGATGGCAGTCATGCGTAAACCTGCACAAATAAAAACTGACAATGCTCTGGCATATGTCTCCACAAAAATGGAACAGTTCTTCAAAAATTATAACATAAAGCATGTCACCGACATACCACACAATCCTATAGGACAAACAGTCATTGAGAAAATCTAATAGGGTACTTAAGGAGATGCTCCATAGGCAAGCTGGTAAGTCAAACCCCCCCCCAAACGTATGTTGCATAATGCTTTGACACTAAACTTTCTTAATGCCAATGACAAAGGACAAACAGTTGCAGAAAGACACTGAACTACAGAAAAATCTGCTGAACTGAATCAACCAGTATACTTCAAAGATGTACTAACCTCGGTATGGAAGCCTGGACATGTGTTACACTGGGGGTAGGGGTTTTGCATTTGTTTCCACAGGAGAAGAAAAACTTTGGATACCATCAAAGTTGATCAAGATTGAGTTGAAAAAGACAAACCTCTCAATAAGGACGAGTGACAGGTATCTCCCAAAGGAAAGGGAAGCGTTTGTTTCTATCTTCACAGGAAAACTCATCTCCAGAAGTCCAAGAACACTACATGGGTAGATGCTTAACAAGAGAAGGTAGCTACAACCAACAAACAAAAGGAACGTGCCATATGGTAAACTTTACATCTATCTCTCAAATAACTATTTCTCTTTATTTCCTAGTCCCTATTCAAGTAAATCAATGCTGGATTTAGAGTTAGATTTGGCTTTCCTCTCCTAAAATCCAAGCATGTTGTTTAACTAAACTTTAGAGTTTCTATTATATCAAGAAGCCAATTGATGTAATACAGAACGAGAGAGGAATTTGGGGACTGTTTTTGTCTTTCTTGGCTCTTTGCTTCAAGGTGTACACTGTCTCACAATCATTTTCCCATGATTACCTTTTCCAGCATGCATACATATACAAGCAAACATTTCTCAGCTAACACTTATGTTTGAGTCCCACACAACCAATGAAGACCTGACAGCAATCCCTGGACACTCCAGAAAAGAAATTGGGCCATACCTCTTCAACCGCACTGGATTCAACTTACTCCATTTCAACTGACATTCCGACAGAGCTTCGAGTACTTATTTCAATCAAGTTGAGGATTTCAACCTAGATCTTCAATCAAGCAAATCCCATCTAACATGGACTGGATATAATCTGTTAGAGACTTTTCACTATACTAACATTTTTCCCCCACAGGACCCCACAAGGCTACCATCGTCCCATTTCAGCAGGAAGTAACTTGGAGAATGCTACGCACCCGTCCTCCATTATTGTCTATTAGGTAGTGTAAGCCTAGTTAGGAATGACCTTCCTATTGTTTAGGGTTGGGATTGGAAGGAGGTGTTCAGTTTGGACACCTCTTTCAGATGACTTTAGGGTTTAGCTGAAATAGACATGGTTAGAATATGCATAGCAGATTTCTTGTATTTCACCTTTATGATTGTTAATTTTGGATACTTTACACTGTTAAGTTTTAATCCTCTTTTAGACTAAAAGGGGAATTGTAGGGACAGTAAGCCATGCCTGTTAGAGGCTGGCTACAGGTGTGCCTGACCACGCCTGTAAAGGCGTGGTCAAGGTGAGGTCATAATGACGAGATGTGAGATAGGTTCTTAAGGAACAGCGAGCACTTGGGAAGGCCCTTCTCCCTGGCCTCGCTGCTTGGCTGCCCTGGGCACACTCTGGCTTGCGTTTGGCTGGTATTTATCTCAATAAAGATATCTTGACCATACAGACTACGAATTGTCTCTTGTAGTCACGCAATATGTTCCTATCTCCTTCTTGAGAGCCAAGACAAACCACAAATGCAGTTGGCCTGGATCTGCACTTAGCAAAAGTGGGAGCTGAGAAGCTTCTGCCTGTTTCCCAGCTCAGTGCAGACCCCCAAGCACCTCCTTCATGGTTCATACATTTCAAGTGTATCACTGACCTCAGTAGGCCCAGGAGCTTGTGACCTATGATTCATCCCTCCAGACTCTGCTCTCAGAATGTCACTAGTATGGCCTCCATTTTTTTTCTCTCTCATATTTGAAATTGCACCTAGGTCTCTGACAGATTCCAAACTCATCCCCTGCTCTCTGAATTCACTCAATTTTTCCCAGATACCTTCCAGTTGACCTCCCACCATATGTTTTGAATGAAGCATGCCCCCAGAAGGAATGGGTCAGGCCTGCAACTGCAGCCTCTCAGCTCACAACCCTGTAGAGTTCCCATTTCTGCATCATGTTCCTTGTTTGTTTTTTTTCTTTTGGGGGGTGGGGATTCCCATTTTAATTTTGAGCTGGATTAGAAAGGTCAGTGGGTTACTTAGTGCTGAAAGCTATGTCTGGGAAGATTGCACTTCTTTGTGAAAATGTCTTAGAGATCATGATTAGCAATTGTGGCAGAGCTGGGTTAAAATTAACATATCGCAGCAGCTTATGTCAGCCTGGGTTGCAAGTTTGCCACAGGAAGGGGAGGCAGAAAGGTCACATTCATCAGCTGACAGTACAAGTTGGAGAATCCCCAAAGATGACTTCTCTTTAATAAGTCACTCGTTCCCCTAGCTCCAGTCAACACCCCTACGCTCACACAGGACTTTCAGATACACAGCTGCTCACCCCTACTGTAAGCATTTACAGGGTCTGTCCCATTCATTTCTGTGAACTTGGTGTAGATTCTTTTATTTCCTACTTGGTTACTATTACAGAATTACAAATTTGTATCATTAGCAAGCTGCTAACCTCAACCTTGGTGATGATTGCAATTAATACAAGTTTCCTTTTGCACTACATGTTACATGAGCCTCACCACAGGCATGATCTGCTGGCCATGAAACTTGAACATTTCACTCCTGTATGCAAATACAATAGAAAGGGTTCTTTCTCATCTGAGCCTCTACCACACAAGCTGTGGTCCTGCACTGCATGTGTAGACCAGAGCACGTGGCTGGTATAAGGTGAAATAGGTACTGGCAACAACACATAATACATGCTCAGTGGAGTGTGCCAGATCTTAAAGGACTGGCTGGCTTGGCCACTCATTCAGCAGGATGTCAAAATGACAAGCTATTTTTCTTATACTTGTCTGTTGTTGTTGGCTTCATTAGTCCCAAGGTTGTTGAATAAAAGTCACCCTTACTTTACCACTAACCTTGATTGCACTAATTCATCTTTCCAGGTTAGAGCTCATACTCTCCAAGATTTCAGCTGTATCTTTAGAAAACAAAGAACTTTGACCACTTGGCTCAAGACTCAACATCAGTTTCCCATTTTCACTAGAACCATCAGCACATGTCAGGATGGATATCAGCCCACCAGGCAGCCAAACTTGAAAACATGAAGCAACACAAAGAAATTCTGAACTATGTCAATCTTGGATTATTTCAGGGTTCAGTATCAACACAAAGTCTTTGCACAGGCCACCCAAAGACAACCATTTAAATTTTACAAGGGGCTATCCTTATCAGCAAGGTTCTAGACTTTTTATAACCCACACACACACACACACCTGACACACACACACACACAAACACACACACACATACATGCCACGCGCATCAGCTCACTTTACAGACAGGTCTCTCTAATCAATGTCTACCTCTTTCCTTCTCTCTCTCTCTCTCTCTCTCTCTCTCTCTCTCTCTCTCAATGCATGCTGTCTTTCAATTAACATATTGATGACCTATTGTCACCCATCACCATGCTAATCCTGAGCTGGTGTGAAATTACTTTATAATAAACACTATGGAGTTCTGACTTTCAATTAATTTTTCACATGCTATGCTAAATCAGATTAGCGCTCCCCCATCAGCATCCTTTGACCACAGACGTAATTCCTCCCTTATAATGAAATGGGGGATTAATTTATATGAAGCATATCTGTGCACATTAGCAGATACACTGTGTGTCATATTTGCATTGTGTGCTGCGTCAGGTTGAATACAGCCTCTCGGATACGATTAATTTTTTTGTGTTTGCTGAGGTGGGAAAAGATATCACCAGTTGTAATTGTTTCTCTGTTAAATTCCAAGGAAATGCCTTCACAAAGAACAAGCAAAGAAATGCTCGAAGATGTCACTACGCTGGAGGGACTTCAGCAAATCAGATAGTATCACTTCAAGGGAGACAGGAGGGAACATTCCGAGATGGAAACATGAGCTCAACTGCTAGTCCTTGCTCTTCCTGGATATGTAGTCACATTCACAAGGAGGAAATGAAACAGAGGAGGGACAGACTTTAAATGACCTGAAGGATTCTGACTCTGATTTTAAGCAAATGGACTTGGGCCTTTTAAGCACTGATATAGGTCCTGCATGAAATCATGTTCCTGGTAAAATAATTATTTTCATCTTTGAAGCTCATTATCACAGTGGAATCCTGGAAGATGAATGTGAGCACATCCTAAATGAACAAATTTGTGTGAAAAATATGAATCATACTCCCCAGAAGCTGGGTTGCATTTTTCCTTCTATCTATCCTCAGTGTATTTCATTCGGCTTTTTTCATTCCTACAAGATATTGATAGAGAATTTTCCCCAACACATATTTTCTTTTGACACCAAATGAGAAAAACTGTCAAAAGAACTAAAAGTATGGCACATATAAAAGATAAATGTGTACTTTTCCTTTTTTATAAGCCAGTCTTTCAATAACAATAGCAGGAATAAAATCTTGATGGCTATTGCAATAATGAAAACATTTTGCTGTTGAGTTATTGTAAGGCAGAATAAGCAAATTATGCTTCACATACTCTAGAAATTTAACTTTATTTGTGTGTGTATGGTGTGATGTATATGTGTGTATGTGTTTGTATATGTGTATACACGTATATTGATAATATACCTGAGTATGTGAATGTAAAATGCAGAGGTCAACATCCATGTACCATACATTCCATTACACAGGGTCTTTCATTGAAACTAAAGCTTGCTGATTTGGCTAGACTGGCATCCAGGGAACTCTGTGGTCCAACCTCTTTCCATGCCCCACCCTTCCTTTTCAACACCAGGGTTACAGGTTCGTATGCTGCCCCAGACTTCTACATGGCTGCTAGAAATCCAAACTCCTGTCATTCTTAAGCAGCAAATATTTTATTAACTGAGCCATCTCCCTACTCCGCTGGAAGTTTATCAATTGAATCATTCAACAGATATTTAATGCCTTCTGTGCTAACCACTACTCTAACTACAACTAATCGAATTTCCCTACCTTCACAGATATCACTACTTATGTGGGTAAAATTTGAAACTAGAAAGATATCCCCTTGCTTATGATCATTTACTTAGCTCTGATGACACCTTCACCATGCATCTCTACATTTAATACATTTATAGGGTATTAGCCTGTATATTTTAAAGATAAATGCCTAAATCTGAGAAGCTAAGCAATTTGTTGAAGACCCCAAAACACACAGGCACAGTTAGAACTCCAACTATGGCTGAAGAATTAAGGATCACGAGCCATTTTTTCACTTTATTCCACTGCATCTATTTTTCATCATCTCAAAAGAATCCAGCACAGTTGTGCTGGCTAGTTTTATGTCAACTTGATACAATCTGAGCTATCTGAGAGAAGGGAACCTCAGTTGAGAAAATACCTCCATAAGTTCTGGCTGTGGGGAATTTTCTTAGTGATACTTGGGAAGGGCCCAGCCCATGGTGTATGGTGCCATCCCTGGGTTCTCTAGGAAAGCAGGCTCAGAAAGCCATGGAGAACAAGCCAGTTAGCAATCACCTCCATGGCTTCTCCCTCAGCTCCTGCCTTCAAGTTCCTGCCCTGTTTGAGTTCCTATACCGATTTCCTTCAGTGATAAACAGTGGTGTGGAAGTGTAAGCCAAATTAACTATTACTTTCCAAATGGTTAGGTCATGTTTTTTCATTATATCATCTTAGTACTGAACTAAGACAATGTCTTCCATTTGTCCAAATCTTAATTTTACAAGGGGTGGATAAAATAGAGGAGAAGGTATGATCATTGTCTTATCTTCTAGTGAATTGAGAGGACATTAGAAATAATTCATCTTGAAATTTCTTTGATGCAGCTAAGTTTATAGGGCATAAACATAGAGTGTATGCCATATGATGGAAGGGGCAAGAGAGTTTGCTGTTACATGTCTCCATTTGAATAGCATATTCAACTTCCAGGACATTTGCTCATTATTAACTGAGTTAAGTTCACCAAAGCTTTTACAGATAAAATTCAGCAATGCTACCTTACATGTATCTTAAATATATCTACTGTGAGTTGCAATGGTTTTCCTCATCGTACTTATACTACACACAATAGTACAAAAATAATCTGCAGTGTTATTTCCTGATTCATTTTGTAGCCATAAATTATTACAATGGCCTAACGTACATACACATAGTTTCCTGACTTGAATCTTAACTTGTACTTTTTTCCTTTTTATTATTTTTTGAGTGTCTTACAACATATTCACTTTCCCTTCCAAACTCCTCCCAGACCTACTTCCCCTCCTATACCCAGCCAATTTTGTGTTTCTATTTTTTTTAATCTGTTGAGTCCAATTTGTGCTGGTGTGTGGCATCCCCTGGAGCACAATTGACCTACCAGGGAACACAGCTTTGAAGAAAATGCCCTCTCCCAGAATTATTACCAATAGCTTCTCAGCTAGGCCATGACTCCATGCCCATTTCCCTCCTCCATGCTGAGATCTTTGTCTGTCTTGAGAAGGTCTCATGCATGCTGCCACAATTGCTGTGAAGTCATATGTATAGCTGTCCTGTTATGTCCAGAAAACAATGTTTCACTGGAGTCATCTATGACCTTAAATCCAATCAGAAAGTGATTAGTTTCTTCATGGTATGCATGCCACTACTGCACCAGTGGACACATCTTGCCAGGTGGGCTGTTACTATAGCTCACTAGGTTCATAGCTAGGTTAAGATTGATGATTACTTTTCTCTTCTGGCCAACAACTCCAAAAGAGGTAGCCCATCTCAACACTGGCATCTTTGTTAGCCTGTGGGCATCATTGTTCTTTCATAGATAATATACTTAATCTTTTATAAAGTATATAGTCAAACTTCTTGTATATGTAAATGTAGACATATGTATATGCAGATGCATATATTTGGAGAAGCTTCTCGAAGTAGTAGAGTTTCAAGTGACTTTTTCAAAAGGTCTTTACTATCAGTCAGACCTGCCTGTGTTCCCTCAGACCATAATAGAATGACTGCAGCTCACTCTATGCTCTTATAGAGACACAATACAATGCAGGCAAACTGAAACTCAACTGGCTGGATTACCAGCATTTTCTAACTACTTCTATATTTTATATATCTGGCCATCATGTTTGTTCTACCCTAGGTCTGTGAGCCTTTCAGTTTCTGGATCCTGGCCATCTAGGCAGTATCTGGCATGGGCTCCCCCTTGTGGTGTGGCCCTTCCATAGCCAGTTCTTTAAAGAATCAATTCTTTTTAAGACAGGGTCTATGTATCCTTAAGCTGGCCTGTAACTCCTTATGTAGACCAGGCTATCCTTGAATTCAGAGAGATATACCTGCCTCTGCCTCTGAGTTCTAGAGTTAAAGGAGTCTATGACACTACCCCCAATAACAATATGTTTAAAAGATGAAAGAACAATGTACTAATACTCAACCAGATCTAACTTAGGTATCTGTCATAGTTATGAACCAATAAAAATGTAGGCTGGGCCTTGTGTGGAACTTCCAGACAATCTTGTAATAAGTGTGTCAGAGGAAGAGGTTTGTCAATGACTTCTGTCTCAGCACATACAGTAGATACCAGAGTACACAGTAGCCACCAAGAAAATAGCAAAATTACTGCTCTTCTGGCTGATAAACTAGTAGCCACACTACAAGGGACAAATAATATCTTCACCAAATACAGCAAGAAGACAACCAACGAGTGAAAAATGTAACTGCTTTTCAAAAGAGACTTATGGTCAGTGTGTCAATAATGGATGTCTGTTAATATTTCTGTGTTTTGTTTTTTGAAAATAATCATGTCACAGTCTGTTTAAAAATCTGCCTATCTGGGGAAAAAACCCTTCTAAATAAAATTGCAATTTAAACAAATGTAAAAGCACAACACCTTCTGTTTAGTTTTTAGAAAAAACTGATTGGCATAGGGGAAGATTAAAATATATGAGCTGACATTAGCTTTAATATGGATGTCAAGAATAAACAGTATTGTTATTTAGTAAATGTAACTAGTATTGAACTTCCTGAGGGTTTATGTCTGTGTTTTTCTGAAGTATCTTTCTAAAATATGCCATGTAGAAACATTGAGTTCTTAAATTGTATTTAGAAAAGACAATTACTTAGAAATAAATTAAAAGAAAGGAAAACAATGTAACCTATTTGACCACATTGTTCTCACCAAATACATTGAGGGACAACAAGTTTCAAGCAATTAACACATTTTAAATTACTGTATTTAAATATTTACTCTCTCTACATCAGAATGCCTTTGCTTCTTTTGTGTACATTTGTTAATGTTTGGTTTTATCACTTACAGTGTGTTACTGTAGTTCATTAAATATGAGTTGCCAGCAATTAGAATAGGAACATAATTATATGTTCCACTAAGAAAGATAAGAACACTATAATTATAATAGTAAGACCTCATTAACTGTTAAGAAGCACCCCAATTTCAAGGATATTAAAATCTGTGTGTGATTGGCTAAGCACACCCAGAGTAATAATAGTTAGGTTTCTGGGTGAATATCAACAGAACACAACCAAGAAGTTGCCTCAACAACCCCAGATCCTCTCTCAAAATTGTTTATGTATAGCTCAGTTCAAGCAAAGACATTAAGTTCCCCCATGTCTTTGCAACACTTTCCCTACCTAAAGCATGGTCCCAAACTGACTTCTCACGATATATAAATTCCAACTCTCTTTCAAGGAAGGGTTCCAGGATTTCTTCAACATTTTTATTTCCATTTCACTAGGAAAATTTGGTTACCTTGTATAAAGTTAAGGGAGGCACAGGAATATGTTCAGGAAGCCATAGCTGTAGCAACACTATCTCTTTACATGCAAGAGTTGAGTGTCAGATATTGAAAGTCAACTAGAGGACTCCTCAGTGTATAATCTACTAGTCCAGGAACGCGTGTGTCTAGCTTATATGTAAATACACATTCATGGGTGTTGATAATTTTCTTTGCAGCTTCAGATGTGACTACTATAGAAAACTCCTGAGCACAATGGGTATCTTAGTTTGGTTTGTCTAGAAGCAGAGACTAGATAGATACTTGCTTCATTGATGTATTTATTGTGAAAGAAAGATGCACAGATCTTAGTGCAAGAGGCTGAATGGAGCATGGGGAAAGCTCAGAAAGTAAAACCATGGAACCAGTCCAGTTAGCACCAGGTTGTTCCTAACGGCTGCATTATAGACAGATTCCACTATTCCCTTGATGCATCTTTCATGGGGGAAGTCACTGCACAAAGGATGAGAAGATGGGTGTCTGGTAGCTCCTGTTTGGCTTTAAGTGCCTCTAGGAGAGCAGCAGCTATGGCTACCTTGGGCTTGCAGTTCACAGCTGCTGGAGGATGTCTGCTGCTGTCACTTGGCTTCTCCTGCTTATATCCACTGACCACCTCCCTCAATCTAGCACCTAATGCTGAGCATTTCCTTCTTCAATCATTTGCTTTGCTTATTAATATCTCCATTCACCGATTCATTAAGCCTATATTAAATGTCTCCTATTATGTAGGCTTTCAGAATATAGATGAGAAAAGTCAAGACTACCTAATTGTCACTCATATCATGTTCTCACCCAGGGACAAAGCACATATGTCAGCTCCCTGGGAAACCTTGCATTTTCAGGTATCTGCTTGGTCTAACTTTTTTGACACTGTTAATTCCAAACCCTGTTGTCACATTTCTGATAGAAAGCCAAGGGTGAGCTATCTCACAAGCTTGCTGGCTCTGTGCCTATTTCAAACCTGACGTGTCTTTCACTGAAGGCTTCATGACTCAAATTCATCAGTAAAACCACATTAATAAACAACCAAACTGTTAGCTATAGTGAGAACTAAATTACAAAATAAATCCAGAGCCTCTCACACACATAAAAACATTAGCACTTTCCAGGTATGGTTGACTCACATCTGTAATTCCAGCACTTGCAAGTCTGGGGCAGTTGGACTGCCACGAGTTCAAGTCTAGTCTGGGCTACATAGTGAGTCTCAGATCAGCCTGACCTATATAGTACAGTGTCTGTTTGTAAAAACAAAAAAAAAAAAAGAAGAAAAGGAAGGAGGGGGGAGGGAGGGAGGGTAGGAGGGAGGGAGGGAGGGAGGGAGGAGGGAGGGAGGGGAGGGAGGGAGGGAGGGAGGGAAGGAAGGAAAGGGAGGGAGGAAGGGAGGGAGGGAAAGGGAGAGAGGAGGGAGGGAGGGAAGGGGGAAAAGGAAGGAAGAAAATATGAAGACTTAAAAAAGCAAAAAACACTATGGAGTACTTAGGAAGGACCTTATAAGTTTAACCTCCAAAGACATCTCAGATGTATCTCTCCATCATCAACTCTGTACCACAAAGCTCAACCCACTAAGAGTCCCAGCTTCCACTACTGTAATAGGTCATAAATCATTCTGCAGTAATTTCACTCTTAAACCATCATCTCCATTAGGACTCATTCCTCTTTTACATGTTCCATGTATTCTACTTTTCCAAGCAAAAAGTGTTATCCAAACTCACACTCATTGGATGGTTTAGAGAACAAAGAAGGCCCACAAACTGCCCTTCATCAGGTCCATCACTGGACTGTTACTGTGAAAGCATCTACAAAAGTTTGCTTCAAGCTTTCAACAAGACTCAGTGCTTAGTTCACTAAAGGCAGGTCTTAGAAAGTACATGAGTATTCAGAGTGATTATCAGAACAGTGTTTGCCCCTGTACAGAAGGCAAGAGCACTGTGGATAGGCTCAGGCAGACTGAAGCATTGATCTGCAGCTGCTCTTGACAGAATGAGGAAGAGACAAGAGAGAGTGAGAAGAATCAGAAAACAGAGAGGGGAAAATGAAGAGGGGGAGGGACCAAGCAAGGGAAGAATAAAGGCACCAATGAGAGGGAATCCTTTTAGCACTATGTAGTAATCATTTTATAAAGAAAAAAGTTGGTTACAAAATATGTCTCTGCCTTCCCTTGCTATTTTATAGACATACATATTTAATTTGCCAGTTCAAGTTTAACGTTTAATCCTAATATCTCTCTCTCTCTCTCCTCTCTCTCTCTTTCTCACACACACAAACACATGTGCACAAACGTGCACACACCACACACACAAGCGAATCACTTATACAATAAATACAAGATCTATTTCCTCCAAATTGGCCATATTCCCACCCTACTTACTGTATGCAAATGGTCATTTGACTCTCAACAATCCAGGCATTTACAAAGTAGGGATTCCTTCAAGTATCATGAGTTCACTGCCCTCATATTGGGGGGGGGGGTGTATCTTCCTGTATGGTAGAATCACACCAAAAATTAAAGAGTGGTTCTAAGCAGTCACTTCACTCCTCACTCTCCTTAAAGTTTCTCAGTGATTTTTACTGTGAAATGAGCTAATCTCTTAGCAGGGATTGGGAAAATAAAAGAGAATTATGTATTTAGAAGATGTAACTTCTTGTGTTGATTTTACCACCTGATCTAGAATGTCAACTTAATTACTATAGCATCTACAGGCCTTAGAAATATATTGGTGAGAGGAAGTAGGAAATACCCTTGAATGAATTGCAACAGGAGACCACTTCCTGAACATAACACCACTATCACAGACACTGAGATCCACAATTAATAAATGGGACCTCCTGAAACTGAGAAGCTTCTGTAAGGCAAAGGACACAGTCAACAAGACAAAACGACACCCCACAGATTGGGAAAAGATATTCACCAACCCCACATTCGATAGAGGGCTGATCTCCAAAATACACAAAGAACTCAAGAAGTTATTCCCCAAAACACCAAACAATCCAAATTAAAAAGTGGGGTACAGAACTAAATAGATAATTCTCAATAGAGGAATCTAAAGTGGCTGAAAGACACATAAAGTGTTCAACATCCTTAGCCATCAGGGAAATGCAAATCAAAACAACTCTGAGATACTATCTTACTCCTGTCAGAATGGCTAAAATCAAAAATACAAATGACAGTTTATGCTGGAGAGGTTGCAGAGAAAGGGGAACACTTCTCCACTGCTGGTGGGAGTGCCAACTTGTACAGTCACTTTGGAAATCAGTATGGCAACTCCTCAGCAAAATGGGAATGAGTCTGCCACAAGATCCAGCAATTCCACTCTTAGGCATATACCCAAAAGAAGCACATTCATTTAACAAGGACTTATGTTCAACGATGTTCATAGCAGCACTATTTGTAATAGCCAGAAACTGAAAGCAGCCTAGATGCCCCTCAACCGAAGAATGGATAGAGAAAATGTGGCACCTTTACACAATGGAGTACTACTCAGCGGAAAAAAAACAATGGAATCTTGAAATTTGCAGGAAAATGGATGGATCTAGAAGAAACCATTCTGAGCTAGGTAACCCAATCACAAAAAGACAAACATGGTATGTACTCACTCATATGCGGATTTTAGACATAAAGTAAGGATTACCAGCCTACAATTCACACTGCCAAAGAAGCTAATAAACATGGAGGTCCCTAAGAGAGACATACATGGTCCCCTGGAGAAGGGGAGAGGTTCAAGATCTGCTGAGCAAATTGGGAGCATGGGAAAAGGAGGCAGAGATAGGAGAATGAGAAGGGGAGAGGAAGAGGGATGCCAAGGACATGAGGGAGCAGAAAATGAGTCAGGGGAAGAATACACGATAACAAGAATGGATCATAATAGAGGGAGACATTTGTGGTTTACAGAGAAATCAGGCACTAGGGAAATATCTGGAGATCTACAAAGATGACACCAGCTAACTATCTCAGCAATGGAGGAGAGGCTACCTTAAATGCCCTCCCCTGATTATAAGATTGATGACTGACTTATATGCCTTCATCCAGCAGCTGGTGGAAGTAGAAGCAGACACCCATAACTAATCACTGATCTGAACTGGAACCCATATGCAGAGAAGGACCAGTGAAGAGCACAGAGGTCCAGACCACATTGGTGAAACACACAGAAACAGCTGACCTGAACAACCGGGAACTCTTTCTCCCCAGTTTGATAGCTGGAATACCAGCATGGGACTGATCCAGACCCAAGGAACATGGGTTTCTGTGAGGAAACCTCAGAAATCTATGGGACCTCCTGTAGAAGCCCAGTATTTATCCCTAGCATAGGTGTGGACTTTGGGAGCCCAGTCCATATAGAGGAAAACTCCCTGAGCCAAGACACAAGGGGGTGGGCCCAGGCCCTACCCCAAAGGAAACAAAAGACTCTGATGACACCCTATGGAAGGCCTCACCATCCAGGGGGAGCAGAAAAGATATGTGACAGATAAGGTTTTAGTTGGGGGGGGGTCGGGTAGGGGGAATGGGTGGGAGAAGGGAAATGGGATTGTCATGTAAAACAATCCTGTTTCTAATTCAAATTTTAAAAAGTTGGAAAAAAAGTGGGGTACCGAACTAAATAGACAATTCTCAGTAGAGGAATCTAAAGTGGATGAAAGACACAGTGTTCAACATCCTTAGCCATCAGGGAAATGCAAATCAAAACAACTCTGAGATACTATCTTACACCTGTCAGAATGGATAAAATAAAAAACAATGACAGTTTATGCTGGAGAGGTTGTGGAGAAAGGGAAACATTCCTCCACTGCTGGTGGGAGTGTCAACTTGTACAGTCACTTTGGAAATCTGTATGGCAATTCCTCAGGAAAATGAGAATCAGTCTACCACAAGATCTAGCAATTCCACTCTTAGGCATATACCCAAAAGAAGCACATTCCTAAAACAAGGACATCTGTTCAACTATGTTCATAGCAGCATTATTTGTAATAGCCAGAACCTGGAAACAACCTAGATGCCCCTCAACTGAAGAATGGATAGAGAAAATGGAGTGCTACTCAGCAGAAAAAAAAAAAGGCAATGGAATCTTGATATTCGCAGACAAATAGATGGAACTAGAAGAAACAATTCTGAGTGAGGAAACCCAGTCACAAAAAGACAGGCATTGTATGTACTCACTCATATGTGGATTTTAGACATAAAGTAAAGAATTGCCAGCTCAGGCTGCCAGGGAGGCTGGTAAACAAGGAGGACCCTAAGAGAGACACATATGGTCCCCTGGAGAAGGGGAAAGGGACAAGATCTCCTGAGCAAATTGGGAGCATGGGGGGAGGGGAGAGGGAACTAGGAGAATGAGAAGGGGAGATGAGTAGAGGTGAGGAAGACATGATGGTACAGGGAGGTTGAGTTGGGGGAAGAACAGAAGAGAGCAAGATAAGAGATAATATAATAGAGGGAGACATTATAGGTTCAAAGAGAAATCAGGCACTAGGGAAATGTCTGGAGAGCTACAAAGATGACACCAACTAACAATCTAAGCAACAGAGGAGAGGCTTCCTTAAATGCCCTCTCCTGATAATGAGATTGATAACTAATTCATATGCCATCGTATAGCCTTCATCCAGCAGCTTGTGGAAGTAGAAGCAGACACCCACAGCTAAACCTTGAACTGAACTGAAATCCAGATGTGGAGAAGGAGGACTGATGAGCAAAGGGGTCCATATCAGACTGGTGAAACCCACAGAAACAGCTAATCTGAACAAGGGAAAACTCTTGGTCCCCAGAATGATAGCTAGGAGACCAGCATGGGACTGATCCATACCCCCTGAATGTGGGTGTCAGTGAGGAGACCTTGGAAATCTATGGGGCCTCTTGTAGTGGATCAGTAGATCAGTACTTATTGCTACCATAGGAATGGACTTTAGGAGCCCATCCCACATGGAGGGATACTCCCTGAGCCTAGACACAAGGAGGTTAGCCTAGGCCCTATCCCAAAGAATATGACAGAATTTGAAGACCCCCTACGGAAAGCCTCACCCTCCCTGGGGAGCAGAAAGGGTATGGGACGGGTAGGGTGTTAGTTGGAGGGGGAAGCAGAGGAGGGGAGGGAGAGGGACCTGGGATTGACATGCAAAATAATTTTCCTTCTAATAAAAAAAGGGAAAAGAAGTATATTGGTGATTACTGGGTAAAGAAAAGTTTGCAAAATCCTGTATTTTCAAACATTAAAGCAAAGTGTTCCAATACTTTCAATGTATCTTCATCTCTCTCTCCTCCCCCTCATTCCCTCTCTTCCTCCCTCTTTCCCCCTCTCCTCTCCTTTCTCTCTCCCTTTTTCCCTTCCTCTTTCTCTCTCCCTCTCCCCACCCCACAAAGATGCAACCCTGGGATCAGTCTTCTATAATAAAATACAGAGGAGGGAGACTGGGGGAAGATCAAAGACATGGAACATAGCATTGTGACAATGACAATTATTTAGCCCCTGACACAATCTATTATGGTCCTTCATTAAAACAGATCACCAAGAGCAGCAGGGTAATGAGACATTTGCACCCTACCCACTGTTAAGGAAGGCCCTGAAAATGTACATGAACCCTTCCTTTCTTCCTAGGCAAGTGGCCTTCAGCAAGAAAAGCTGTAGCCTTACCTGTTTTGGAATGGGAGTTGTAACCATCACAGACAGCCGTGCTCACATTCATTACAGTGGCTCTGGAGAGTGACATTAGTGTGCTTTAGAGATGACTGTATACTATTCATTTATATTAAATGAGCTTATTCTTCCAGGTATGTGACAGGCACTAAACAACAGTGTCATTGAACCACACATGTCAATAAATTTGAGTCCTAAGCTGATTCTGCCTAACAAAGGTAACGATAATCTGGGGGAAGAGAGAGCTGCATCTAATTAATGAAATGCCCTTTGTATTTTCTAATGGTTGAGGCATTAACTAGAAAATGGCTTCCCCTGTAATAATTTACAGACAAGCATTCTTTAATGGGAAAACAATTTAAATTTATGTGCAATTGAACTACAATTATTAAATTAACTTTATTAAATTCTCCTTGATTTTATGGTCTGCAGGAAGTGTCATTTTTTACAAGTTCCATATGTGGTGGTGTTGAGGCTTTTCAGCCTCAGGACTCAATTGATGCAGACAATGCATCTCCTTTAGGAGCCTTCTCGTGCCTCATAGCTATGACCTAGATGGACAGGATTTGTTTAGGTGTTTTTCACATGATTATCTCATTTTCATGTTCAAGAAGCAGCTGAATACATTTAGCAGCAGAATTCAATGGATCCCAGGGTAGGTTACATTTACCTGAAAGTGTGTAAAGTCACTTTAATGGAGGAAGTTCCATTCAATTGAATGAGATCTGTACCCACACATTTAGGTTTAATTAGCAACTCTAGTGACTATCTTCACAGAGCATGGATAGCTTAGAGAGTGGGAAAGGTTCCAAATCCATCATCAGACTTAAACATTAAGGATTAGCTAAGGGTCAACGTGATGACTTAATGGGTAAAGGCACTGACCACTAGACATACAGATTTGAGTAGGATCCCTGGGACCCATATGGTAGAAAGAGAAAATTGCCTCACAAAAATTACTCTCTGACTTCCACATACATGCCATGGGCACATGTACACCTCCCACAAACTTGCACTAAATAAATAAAAAGTAATTTAAAATAGTTTAAAGAAATAACAAAAAAGAAGCAAAGCAAACAGCATTCTAAGGAAGATACTGTGGACTGAAAAGAAGTCTTTGGAAGAAAGGAAATCATAAAGAAAAGTATTAAAACTGAAAGTAGAAATACATGAAACCAATAGACAATTCTTTGAGAAAGTTGATTTTAAAAAAATCCCTTGAAGTTGTCAAGATAAAAAGAGAATATACAAATTACCATTACAGGGAATTGAAGGAGATATTTATTACTGATAGAACACTATTAAAATATTATTACAAAAGAGTACTATTAAAACATTACTAAATATTAGGATAGGATTAAAATATTGTGTATATTCTTTGTGTAGAAGTCAACAAGTTAGATAAAAATAGATTCATTCTCGGAACAAAGCAATCAAAACTCACCCAAGAATAGTATTCTATTTGGCAATTTGAATAATCCCTTCTAAAAAGCAATAAGTTAGATATATACTTAAAACCTTTTGATCAGCAGCAACAAAAACCCTAGGGCCAGTTGATTTCACTGACAATTTCCATAAACATTTAAAGAGGAATTAATAAAATTGTATGTACTATTGTCCATCAAATAGAGTGGAAATCAATACTTCCTCAGTGATCTTGTCAGATCAAGACTACCTGAATACCCAAAACATAAACAGACACTGTAGTCTTTTATTAGAGTCAGTGCAAAAGTCCTTATCAACCACCAGGAAAGCTGAAGCCAACCAAATGCAAAATGAACAGTGTAGTGTTGAACAAAATGTTGGGAAGGCAAGGCCAACTCCACATTTTAGGAAATCAACATAAAGAAGAAACTGACAGATTAAAGAAAGCCATGTGTTTACTCAATATGTGTAATAATAATTAACAAAGAAACATTGGTTCATGATTAAAATTAGTAAAACTGTCATGGTAAATTATAGCCCTATAAAATGCACATCTAACTTAGAACTTGGAGAAAGCAAGAACTCACTGAACTGGTACAAAGCAACAATGCCCCTTCCTACCTAACTGTTAGCATAAGGCCAAAGAAAAATACTTAATAGAATGTGCATGAAAACATGAGTTTCACATTGAAAATTCCAAAGACTCTACAAAGTCTTTGAGGATTTATAACTGAGCTTAGTAATGAGTATACAAAATACAAGATTCAAGTTAAAAATTCAAACATTTCTACTAGGTATGAACAATGAACACTTGGAAAATCAAATTATATAAAGCACCATACTCCTTTAAAATAGCACCAAAACAAAACCATAGAGATGAATCTAACAAAACTAGATCTCTCTGATAAAAAAAGCAAAAGCTACACAATATTATGAAAGAAACTATGTTCTGTGTTCTGTTTCTAGTAGGAAGACTCGTGTTTCTAATCATATTTCTAAATTGTCAGTTCTCCAAAAATTGTCTTATTTCAACACAACTCCAATCAAACTCCCAATACAATATTTCAGAGTGATTGAAAAACTAGTATTAGGCTGTCAAGATGGCTCAGCAGTAAAGGTACTTGTCCCACAAGCCTAGCTGCCCGAGTTTGATTCCTAGAACCCAGCTGAAGATAGAAGAGAATTAACTCTATAAAATTATCCTCTGACCTCTCATCCACTGTCACCTAGCACAGATATGTTAGTAGTAAATACATAGTTTTATTTAAAATGAAAACTAAAAACTGCTTCTAAATTTTTCATCTGGTTTGGGGAAAATGGCTCAGCAGTTAAGAGCATTTGCTATTCTTCCAGAGGACCTGAGTTTGGTTCACAGTAACCACACTGGATGGTTCACAACTGCTTATAACTTCAGATCCAGGACATCAACTGTCTTATGGACACACACATAGACACATACAAAGACACACACTCTCTCTCTCTCTCTCTCTCTCTCTCTCTCTCTCTCTCTCTCTCTCTCTCACACACACACACACACACACACACACACCGACATCCCCACACAGACATCCATACACAGACACAGACACACACATACATGATGGAGGGAGATCTTTATCAAAAAACTTTGACAAAAATGCAAACAATTTAAAATAGATATTTTTGTTAATTTGGAGGACCAGCACTATCTAACTTAAAGACTTATAGCTACAGTCATCAAAATAAGGCAATGATATTAAAAAGTAGACCCATCAGAAAAAATAGTATTCAGAAAGAATTCATGTAATTATGGTAAATTGTTATTTGACAAACATGCAAAATAAAACTGAAGTGGATATGGTAAGTGGATGCCCTTTAATTGAGCGGTGTTAGAACAACTGGACAACACATAGCAACTCTTTATAGTTCAGATAAAAATTTATTTCAAGTGAATGACAGGCCTAAATGCGAAATGTAAAGTTCCAAAAGTTTCTTTAAAAGGCCTAAGTATAAAGCTTTATTATGGATTAAGAAAAAAAGATATATTCTAGAATCATGAAAAATTTTAAAACTCAATTAAAGTCTTCAATAAAAATTAAAATATGGACTCTTAGTCCATTCAGACTATTATAATGAAATGTCATAAGCTTTTATATGACCAAAATCTGTTCTTGCTGATTCTGGCAGCTGTGTACTTTCACGACAGAAGGGACAAGGCAGCTCTCTGAACTGCCTTTATGAAGGTCATAATCCAGCTACATGGGCTGTTTGATCACCAGGCAAACCTTCACTTCCTAATACTATAACTGCATGGGAAACAGACATGAAATGTCCAGTATAGCAAATGCTCAGAGACACCATTCATTGAACAACAGCCACTGATGATGGATAGAATTCACATATCTCACAAAGGATTTGTCCAGCCTCTCAAAACTTAGTGCCCTAGTTAGGGTTTCTACTGCTGTGAAGTGACACCATGACCATGGCAACTCAGAGGTTCCGTCCCATTATCATCATGATGGGTGGTGTGCAGGCAGACATAGTGATGGAGAAGGAGATGAGAGTTCTACATCTTGATCCATAGGCAACAGGAAGTGAATTGTGCCTACACTGAGCATAGCTTAGCATAGGAGACCTCAAAGCCCACCCCATCAATGACTCACTAGTTTCAACAAGGTCACACCTACTCCAACAAAACCATACCTCCTAATAGTGCTGATGGGGGAGGTCCTTCTGTGTATATGTTTGTCTTTTTGCTTGATAAAGCACTGTTGGCCAATAGGAAAGCAAGTTAGGCGGGACTAGGAGAGGAGGATTCTGGGAAATGTAGGAAAGGGAGAGATTCGTCTTGTAATCCCAGGAAGAGAGGACACATTTAGCCGGCGTCCTCAGTAAGCTAAGTCCTTATAAAAATATATAGATTAGTAGTTATGGTTGATAATTAAGACTGAGCTAGCAAATAAGAAATCCTAGTCATTGGCCAGCAGCATTGTAACTAACTCTCTGTGTTATTTGGGGGCCCTAAAGCGGCGGCAGAACCCAGGCAGCTGGCAGAAAGAGTTATTGTTACATAGTGCCACTCCCTAAAGTTATTTATGGAGGCCAATTTCATTCAGACTACCACAATTAGCAACAAAATAAACTTAATTTTGTTCTTTGTACTTTTTTGGTTTGGTGTGATGAGTTTACACTATGAGGCGGGACCTATGTAGTCCAGGGTAGTCTCAAACACTTAAGCCTCATGCCTGTTTTCTGAATGCTAGGACTGTACCCTAAACTCAATTTAAAAGAAGGAAACTGTGAGTCTCCTGGGTTCCCCTGACCACCAACTCCATGGAGACCTGGTAACTGAGTATTTGTTAGATAGTCTATGGCTTCTCACATGATACTATGGCTTCTCACATGATACAAACTATACATATGTATTATTGGATAAGCTTGTAAAACATTTCACTTTGTTCGGGTCTTGCTGGAGCAACCTAGATGCCCCTCAACTGAAGAATGAAATCAGAAAATGTGGTACATTTATACAATGGAGTACTACTCAGTGGAGGTGGGGGGGGGGGGGAGGGAGACAATGGAATCTTGAAATTTGCAGCTAAATGGATGGAACTAGAAGAAACTATTCTGAGCAAGGTAACCCAGTCACAAAAAGACAAACATGGTATGCACTCACTCATATATGGATTTTACACCTAGAACAAAGGATTACTAGCCCACAATCCACACCACTAGAGAAGTTAGGCAACAAGGAGGACACTAAGAGAGACATATATGGTCCCACGGAGAAGGGGGAAGGGACAAGATCTTCTGAGAAAATTGGGAGCATGGGGGGAGGGCAGAAGGAGCTAAGAGAATGAGAGGAGGAGAAGGGGGCATAAAGGAGCAGGAATGTTGTGTAGGGGGAAGAATAGAGGCAAGCAAAATAAGACATACCATCAGAGAGGGAGCCAGTATAGGATTAAAGAGAAATCAGGCACTAGGGAAATGTCTAGAGAACTTAAAAGAATGACACCAGCTAACCATCTAAGAAACAGTGGAGAGGCTACCTTAAATGTCCTCCCCTGATAATGAGATTGGTAACTAACCTTTATGCCATCCTAGAGCCTTCAACCAGCAGCTGATGGAAGTAGAAGCAGATACTAACAGCTAAACATTGAACTGAACTGGAATCCAGTTGCAGAGAAGGAGGAGTGATGAGCAAAGTGGACAAGATCAGGCTGGTGAAACCCACAGAAACAGCTGACATGAACAAGTGGGAGCTCTTGGCCCCCAGACTGATCACTGACTGGGAAACCAGCATGGAACTGATCCAGACCTCATGAATGTGGCTGTCAGTGAGGAGGCCTCAGAAATCTATGGGGCCTCTTGTAGTAGATTAGTATTTATCCCTAGCATAGGAATGGACTTTGGGAGTCCATTGCACATAGGGGGATACTCCCTCAATCTAGACACACGGGGGGAGGGCCTAGGCCATATCCCAAAGGATATGACAGACTTGACAGACTCTTAAGACCCCCGTGGAAGACCTCACTCTCCCTGGGGAGCTGAAATGGTATGAAATAGGTAGGGGTGCAGGGGAGGAGGGGAGGGAGAGGGAAATGGGATTGATATATAAAACAATCTTGTTTCCAATTTAAATTAAAAATGGAGGAAGAAAAAATATTTCACAATGGCTTTTTCAAGCATCTTTGGTGTTATTTATCTCTTGTCCTGAGTTACGCTTCCTAACTCCTCACTGTTAAATCCAATTCTGTTTTCTCTCCCTTTCCCCTTTCTAGAGCTCCAGACCCACATTTCCTTCCTATTTCCCAAGTTTCTGTGTAATACATGACCTGGAGTAACCAATCTAAGGATTTAGAGCCGGGCTCCATAAATAAGAGAGAACATTCCATAATTGACTTTTTGGGGGGTCTGGGTTTACTTCACTCAATTATGCTCTCAAGTTCCACCTATTTATCTATAAATGTCATGATTTCATTTTTTTCTTCATGGATACTGTTTGGAGACAGTATCTTCTTTCTATACATAGGGTGTTTGCACCCATGAAATCTAAATATCATCTCCTAAACAAGATCTGTATAATAACAATACCAGTTGACACATCAGCAAAGATGGAGAAATCACACAAGACCCTACCACTAGATGAAGGACCATGGGAAATTACTGGCTGCTGAGGAAGGAAGAATCAGTTTTCTTCAGGGGATGAGCCTCCTGCAAGAATATTCATCACTAAACATCCTTAGAGAGAACTATCAGAAGAAAAGGCCAGGAATCCCAGAGAGTGGAGGGTATCAGAGAAGTTGGAGGGGAGAGATAGAGGATTGAAAATGATGTAAATACAGTTCACTCATACATTAAATCTTCACATTTTTTAAATTAAAAAGAAGGAAATTGTTCACAGACATCTCAGCAAAGATGATAATTAAGCACATAAAGATGATCAACATAATTAGTCACTTGAGAAATGCAAACTAAAGCCACAATGAAATAAATATTACCACTCATCTATTTGAATGGTTAGCAGAGACAAAACAGACAATTCCAAATGCTAACAAGGATGAAAACAGCCAGACTTCTCACCCATGGCTGAAGAAAATGTAAAATACCACAATCACTGTGCATTTAACAATGCCTTCTAAAATTAAGCATTTCACCAAAATTTGATTCCCTCCTTTAAAAAGGAAAGGAAACTACATCCGCAACAAAATCTGAACACAACATTTTAAAAATTACTTTGTAAGTTAGTAATTGGCTTTGTTTTCGAATTTTCATGCATATATGTCATTATATTCTGTTCTTACTCAAACTCAGCCCCCACTACCCCCAAATCCGCTGATCTCCCCTAGTCCCCTTGTTTGTCTCCTTTCTCTCTTCAAATAGTCTTCCTTTCTGTTGTTTGTGTCGCATAAATTCTATTACCCTCAGGAGCCCTACTGCCTGAGAACCTCGTAGAGCTGTGTGCACTTCTCCACAGATGGTATTATCCATACCCTCATGGCCCAAGCCTATCACAGAGATTACCCACAGCACCATGCATGCCTCCCACAGACTTTTGAGGATCTGCAGCAAGAACCTGCTAGCTCTATGGAGGCTTCATTCCTGTGCTCAGAATCTATCCGTCGCCCCCTCTGCGTTAGGGCCATTTGTAATACCTCATTCTCAAATCAACAGTGTGCCTCCAAGACTGACCACAAGCTCCGGTAATTTGATCCAAACCTGTCAAACAAGCAGAGATCCAAATGCTCACCTGACCAAGGTGGGACAGACAGCCAAACTGAAAGATGCAAGAAATGACCTGACTCCAAATGCCTAGCTCCCATTGAAGTGACCGAGGCAATACCTTCTTGTCCTGACTACATTCTGTGTCTGCCCTCTACCCCACCCCACCCCAAACCCACATCTGTCTTTGCAACACATTTGGGATTTCCACGACCCTGGCCATAATCAGTACGTATTAACCAAAAATATTCAATATATACACAAACTAAAGGTAACTAAAATAACTGGCAAAAATATACATCAAGATGATTTGTCATGTTGGGTCTAAAATAACTACTATCATGCATCTAAAACAACCGCTGTGTTCTGCCAAGACAAACGCTGCCAGGTTTCTTGGCATCTCATGTAACATTGATGTAATTGTGGGGTTTGCCCTTTAAAATGCTGTCATTCTGAGGGTCTGCAATAAGATACTTGGGCAGCAGCCCGTTCTTGGTCAACAGCCAAAATTAAAGGACTCTTCTACTCTTAATTGACTTAATTTTTATGGTGATCTGTATCTTTCTCGAAATAAGTATCCTCCAAAACTCAGCTCCCCCATTAGTAATGTTCCATGAGAGAGGCAACTGTGATGATATACAAGACAATGAATTCAAAATGGCAATTATAAATACATTCAAGGCACTTAAAGAGGATGAAAATCAATTCCAGAATGAAGACCTTGAAAACACAAACTTGAATGAAATAAGACAAGGAAGAAAATGGGATTTAATAAAAGAATTTCTGAAAGAAACCCAAATTAACAGGGGTCAAATAAAAAACAAGTTAGAGAAGTATGTGTTGCCAGCACTTCAAAATTAGTGACTAATGAAAACATCTAAGAAATAAATAGGTATGGCAATATAGCTAGGCAGATGACAAGCTGGACATCAAGTATGACAACCTGAGTTCAATCCCTGGGATCTACATAGTGGAAGGAGAGAAACAAGTCACAGGAACACACACACACACACCAAATAAATTTTAAAACTCATACATGGACTATCTTATAAACTCCTTCCATTCTCATGCCTTAAGGGCTTCCTTCATTCCAAACTAGCATACTCATACAAATATCTGCTGTTTATCAATACTATATTCTGGGTACTCATATCATTTCTATCTGACCCTGAGACGCACCTTGTAAGATCTACTTATCCCTCATTTACAAATGAGGATGTTGTGACTGTAACTAAGTGTTTAAGACATCAAACAAACATGTATACTGGAATTCAAACCAGCTGTAACTCAACCTATGCTTTTCATTCCCCAAGACTTTAAAGTACCTCACATTTACTTGAGTTGACTCTACAGCATCTTTCTCAAATCATTTAAATATCTTCTTTCCCAATGAATCTTTGCCAAATTCCTCAAGGATTCTCTCCTCACAGGGCACACCATTCAATTATCCTTCATAGATAGTTTAAATTTATTTTCTTGTCACCAATCACTAGTCCCACAGTAATTCTCAAAGGTGTTATCTATGCATGAAGTTCATTTTCCTCCTGACCCAACATTCTTAGTCATTCATACACATGAGAAAGTATCCAAGATTTAATGAACACCTAGTTCATGTCTTGCGACCAGAAAGATTAGTCACTGCTTATGGAAGCTCACAGCAAACTCCATGTGAGCAGAAATTATGTCACCCACCCCCTTGTGTCCTTCACCCAATTTTCCCTAAATAGCTGTTAAATTGAACTCCACCAGGTTTTTCGGATGAAAGAGTTAATGTACTTGCTTAATACAGTCATAGATACACAGATTCAAGCGTTGAGAAGGAGCATCATGGGTTTTATGCTGAAAACGGCTAATGATACATCAGGCCCAGTGTCCTTCATGACAGAAAACAAGCCCAGGAGGCAAAGGTGTAGAGGCTGCACATCACGTGTAATCAAAAAGCCAAATAGAGAGAGGGGACGCTTGCCAAGCCAAAGAATTCAGCATTTGTAATGAAGGGATGGGATTTCGTTGGAAATCCTACTTCCCTGCCAGCTGGGTGATCTCATTGTCACAATGAGCTCTGCTGGCTGATAACCACAGGGTCCCAGGAATTAGGCAGACTCACAAATCACCTGCATAGCATTCTGGCTACACGTTAGAAAGTTGAATTAATTGCCTGGAAATAAATGAAGGGGTGAGGCCAAGAATTGCCTCATTAGTATGCAGCCACACTGCTGTCTTTTGAAGAAAGGGAAAGAAGTTGGGCGGGAGGAAGGGAAAACAATGGGAAGTAGAGCGGGGCGGGGATGGAGAAAATAATGAGGAAGTGTTATTTTACAAACATTTTGTGGCTGCCCTGTGAGCTGGATGGGTTACAGGATGTTCTGGTCCAGGAAAATTCAAAATGTCCACATAGAGTACACCCATTCTTTCTAATACAGCAGTCACACTCAGAAGCCCCACAACGCATCTATATGCAACCCAGGTTGAGCAGCTACATGGACGTTTTCTTTTTATTTCCCAAATGAAATGTAGCAACATTCAGGTGTTTTTCTTTGGCAAGAAAGATGGCAATTGAGAGAAAACAATGCCCAACAGGTGCACCACTCACACATGCTCATCAGTGGCTTGATTCCAGCATACTCTACAGCTGAAGCCGGATTCTCTGGGCAGGGTAGGACTTTCTTTCACAGCACCTTCAATTTGTGCAGTTAAAATTGTTTAGTCTTTAAAACCACAGCTATAAAGCCAGGTTCAGGATGTTTATGCGCACTGGTAATTTCTCCAAATCTTATACCTTTTGCATCATTGAGGAGCCCTGCTCCAGGGCAGACCCTTGACAGAGGCCAAGAAAGGATCAGGGCACAAAGGCAATTACAAGTACCGTATGGTGGTCAGTGTGTTCTGGACATCAGGTCTGCACACTGGTGCACGCATGTGTGCACGCACATGCACACTCACACAGTTTATATACTAAAATTATAATCCCCGGTTGGGGAGGTGGTCCTTGGTAGGTGGGGTTTGCCTTTTAGAAGTGGACAGATAATCATAGAATGGAGACAATAAGCACCTCACAAGCAACAAAGGAAAGAGTCCCTTCATCTCTCTCCACAAACACTTTTGCATTGGATTTCTCACCTGTAGAACTAAGAAATCAATGTTTAAAGCATCCAGTTCTATGGTAAGTTGTTATAGCAACTCAAACCCACTAGCAAATACCGGACACTGAGCTAGATGTGCAGCTCATTTCTGAGTTGACCAAAAGACTGATCAATAGGAAGTATTCACGAAATATTGCTATAAGGTGCATTTTATCGATATATAATTTTTTTTTGGTTTTTCAAGACAGTATTTCTCTGTGTAGCCTTAGCTGTCCTAGAACTCTTTTTTAGATAAAGCTGACTTCAAACTCTTGCATTGAACTCACCACCTGCCTCTGCCTCTCCAGTGCAGGGATTAAAGGCATGCACTACCACTTCCTGGTTCCATATATAATTCCAAGGGGATTGGCATCAACACAGGAGCTGAAAGCATCCCACCTACATTTAGAGAGTCAAACATACCGGTCCCTTCTCGGGTCAAGAAGGTGGGAGTGTCCTAACAAAAACTATTGGAGCTGAAGAGATGATTCAGTATCTAACACTTAGGACTCATGTAAAGGACCTGGATTTGCTTCCCAGCACCTACATCTCATGGTTTACAGCTCACTGTAACTCTGGTCCCAGGGCGTTCAACATCATCTTCTGGTCTTCACAAGCACGTTCACACACATGGTGCACATACTCAGGCTCTCTCTCTCACACACACACACATATAACACAAAATAAAACACATCTTTAATAAAATAAAAGGTACAAATGGGTGTAGCCTCTATGCTCAGTTCTCTGAGGGTCAATGATGCCATCTCCTTTCTAAGGATTAAGGAATCTGGACTCTGGTGTCCCTAGGAAACAATAACTGCATGAGGACACCATTCTTAGTCACAAGTGAGAATGTGCAAGCTCCTCCCACTTTCTATTCTTTCTTACACCCCTGCCTCCAACGCTTATGTTAAAGAATGGTCTTCATGATTTAGTGTGTCAATCCAAGCGTCAATCACTAAAAGAAACACTTTCACATAAAAAAACAGAAATGTGCTTTACAATAGGTATCCCTTGCAGTCAAGTTAATGATCAGGACCAAGCATCACAAGGCCACGGAGAGACAAGTGGTATAATGAGGCTCAGCCTTCTCTTCTTGAAAACCTGGGGATGCCTCTGTTCAGTCTTTGAATACCAGTCACACTCTAACACCTGTACTATTTTCTGGATTACTGACATCCTTTAAACTCTAAAGCCTTCCACATTGGCTTTCGTTCTCTAATCCCTTTATATGCAGCCCCCAAACCTAAGGCAAAACAGGTACTGTGCTAGTTTCAATGACAATGCCCCCCCAGACTCATATTTGAATGCTTAGTCACTAAGGAGCAGCAAAACTGTTTGAAGGGATTAGAAAGATTAGAAGGTGTGGCCTTATTGGAAGAAGTGTGTCCCTGGGCGTGGGCTGTGATGTTTCAAAAGCCCATGCCAGACCCACTGTTGCTCTCTCTGCCTATATAGATCAGGATATAGTCTATTGCTCCAATGCCTACCTGAATGCTGCCATAATCCTCACCATAAAGATAATGAACTAAGCCTCTGAACTGTAAGCAAGCCCCAATTAAATGCTTATTCTTATGAGTTGCCTTGGTCATGGTGTCTCTTAACAGCAACAGAACAGTGACAGAGAGGGACAATTTGGCTTCATCCACTTGTGGGCCACTTCTTTGCAGCACTTTTTATGGTCTGTGGTCTAGAGTATCCTCCAGGATTTCTCTTGAGAATGAAGAATATACTTCCCAAGGACCCTGAGCCTCCCTGAATTCCCTTATACCTGATTACACTGGCTCCAGCTTTTTGTCACTTTTTAAGTTATACAGCACTTGAGGTATAAAATTCTTCTGTTTTCCCCTGTGTCTTAGTTAGGGTTTCTATTGCTGTGACTAAATGCCATGGCCAAAAGCAAGTTGGGAAGGAAAGGGTTTATCTGGCTTACCCTTTCAGAACATAATTCACCATTGGGGGAAGTAAAAACAGGAACTCAAGCAGGACAGGAACCTGAAAACAGGAGCTGATGCAGAGGCCATGGAGGGATGCTACTTACAGCTTCTTATAGAACCAAGGACCACCAGCCCAGGGATGGCACCACCCACCATGAACAGGGCCCTCCCCCATTGATCACTAAATGAGAAAATGCCTTACAGCTGGAGCTCATTGAGGCATTTCCTCAGCTGAGTTAAAGTCCAGCCTGGTCTACAGAATGAGTTCCAGGACAGCCAAGGCTATACAGAGAGACCTTGTCTTGAAAGAAACAAACAAAAAGTTGAAAGTCATCTGTGAGCTCCTATAAAAGTCAAAATTAATTAAAATACCTTCTTCAAGACGTCACAATCTGAGCCAAGCAAAACCAAACTTCAATAGTATAAATAACTCAATGTCCAATTATATGGGATTCACTCACCATCTTCTGGGCTCCTCCAAAGGACTTGGGTCACTTCTCCAGCTCTGCCCTCTGCAACACAGACAGTTTGTCATCTAGGCTCCAGCTGGCTCCACTCCACTGCTGCTGCTGTTCTTGGTGGTCATCCCAAAGTACTGGAATCTCTGAAATGCTGGGGTCTTCTACTGCGACTGGGCTGCACTTTCACCAATAGTCTCTCATAGGTTCTCTTCATCGTGTCAAGCCTCAAGTTCTCTGCATGACCCCTTCAGTCCTGAGCCTTATTGTCAGTGAAGTTGTACCTTCCTCAGTGGCCTCTAACTTTTCACAGTCCCAAGCCTCAGCTGCTCTCCTTCATTGCCTTCAAAACCAGTACCACCTGGGTGACTCTTATGCCCTCCTGCCAGCATGGGAACCACCTTGCCCATTTCTGGAACACAGCTTCTGAGTCTGACTCTCAGGAAACACTTCCCAGAAGATTTCACCTCAGTGATGCTGGTTCTTCTTAATCACCACTAATTTCTAGCTCCAACTAGCCAGCATCTAGTATCCCAGCAAAGTAAAGTTTCACTTTAGGAGTTCTGGTATCTTATTAATCACAGCCGATTCTTCAGCCCCAGCTAACCAGAACCATAGGATCTTAATTCAAAATAATAAATGGCCATGATGGAGTCTTTAATTTTCCCCCTGAAATTTCACAAACCAGGCCTTCATTTTCTGCACTGCTCTCAACATTATCTTCCAAACTCCTAGAGAACACCCCACTGAGCTTTTAACATTCAATGGCTTTTCTAGCCCAAAGTTCCAAAGTCCTTTCACACTCCTTCCCCCAAAACATGGTCAGGTCTGTCATAGCAATATTCCACTATGCTGGTCTCAGTTAGGGTTTCTATTGATGTGACCAAGAAGCAAGTTGAGGAGTAAAGGTTTTATCTGGCTTACACTTCCAGATCATAGTTCATCATTGGAGGAAGTCAGGACAGGAACTCAAGCAGGGCTACAACCTGGAAGCCAGAGCTAATGCAGAGGCCATGGAGAAGTGCTACTTACTGGCTTGCTTCCCCTGGCTTTCTCAGCCTGCTTTCTTATAGAACCCAGGACCACCAGCCCAAGGATGGCACCACCCACCACGGGCTTGGCCCTCCCACACTGGTCATTGAGAAAATGCCTTACAGCTGGATGTGATAGAGACATTTCCTCAGCTGAGGCTCCTTCCTGACTGATGATTCTAGCTTGAGTCAAGTTGGCACACAAAACCACCCACTACATCTTACATCTCTCAAATGTCAAAGTGGCCCTGCTTTGTTCACACTTTCTTTATCTTCTCCCCAGATACAGTCACACACCAGAAGAAATCCCAGAATGCAGAAGAAGTTCTCCGGCTCACAGTTTGAATGGGGAAAGGATGTCTGCACTATAAAGGTGAGTGTGGCTTGTCTTTTTTTCTTTCTTTTGAAATTTTTTGGCGGATTGGGGTGTGGAGGTCTCACTATATTTCTCTGGCTGTCTGGAACTCACTGTGTACATCTAGCTGGCTTCTTCCTCACAGAGAGTCATCTGCCTCTGCTTCCTGAGTGCTGGGATTAAAGGCGTGTGCCATCATTCCTGGAGGAGTATGTCTTTTTATCATATATAAAAAATATGTTCAGCTTTACCTCAAGACACAAAGGTTTTGAGAAACTGGTCATGGCCAGCTATGCCTGAGAATCAATGGGGGCACTGATGGGCAATGTGGATGATAAGGACAGTGCCGAAATTGAATTCCCAGTTTGAGTTATAGATGCATTGCTCTTTGGCTTATTTAAAAGAAGTTGGGCCTGATAATTATACCCAGGATTCAGAAACTGCCACATTTTCAAGTGTATTTCTAATCTGACACATATTTCAGTTTTCTCAGCTCCAACCTAAAAGGCCTCACTTTAGAAGCATGAATCATCCCTGGCAGGAATATATGGTTCCAGCTTTATTATCCCATCTGCTGAACTCCTTGATAGGTTGAAATACACCAGGCTATAAAAAAAGAGTCATCCTTAAGCAGTTTCAGGCATGAGCTGTGGGGAGACTTGTGTCCCTCAAGGCAGTGTGCTGAAGTCCTAATCTTCTATGCTTCAGACCATCAGTGTACCTATAGGCAGTGTCCTTGCAGGGTCACAGGTTAAATTAGGTCATTAGTGGGAGCCCTAAGGAAAAGATTGGTATCCTAACTGAAAGGGGGGTGTTAGAAGCAAACACAACCCCAGAGAGAGTGCTCTGTGAACATGATGGTAAAAACTGGGCTGTGCTTCCTGAAGCCAAGGACTGCTAAAGATTGAACAAGAAACCAAAACTAAAACAAACAAGCAAACAACAAAACACAAAAACATCAGAGGGTGGAAAGAGGCCTGGATCTTCTTACACCTTGCTCTCAGGCTGGACATCCTTTCTTGCCTCCTGTCCCAGGAGCACACAAGTAACAGCTGTCTCCTGTCTAGGACACTCTAGTTCTGCTACTTTGTTACAGCAGCCTAAGTAGGCCAATATTCGCAAGAGAGTAATAATATCCACTACCTCAGAAGTGTCCAAATAACAATCCAGCACTCAGCAAGCTGAGGTTGGGTCAGCTTGGCATAAACAGCAAGAGGCTGACTCAAAAGGAAAGTCACTAATAATGTCTATTTCCAAACTATAAATTTCCTAACTGGCAAGTCTCCTTTAAGACTCCATAGCAACAGAATTCTCTGAAGCCTATAGGTGAATGACTTTAACAGTAACTGTTGCCTACTGATGCTGTATAATGATGGCATCATCTTGGGCAGAAATGGTGCTGCATGAGACAGCACACAGCCAGTGAGGAACACTCCTACAGAAGTAAGCTAAGTGGTCTAGAAGACTGACCAGAAGCTCCCTTGACTGCCCTTCTCCTTAGCCTGGGGTCTTTTCCGTATACCCACACCATCTAAACCTAATAACCAGAGATTTCTGTGGACTTAAACACCCTTTCTTTTAAAACATGCCATCAGATGAGAAAATGGAAACACATAGAGTCACCAACAGAGCAAAATATTAGGGCTGGGGTTGCAGCTCAGTGGAATAATACTTTTCTAGCATGTTCAAAAACATGGGTTTGCTCCTTCCCAGGACTGAAAAAGGAATGACATATGGAAGACTTGATAGAAATTGAAAACACCAGGCCCCCAGGCAGCACATCTAAGATGAAAGGGACCTGAGGGGTTTTATAAGAATGTACAACATGCCAGTTTGCTAGGTTAGTCTAAGTTCAGATTTGATGAGAGGAAATATTTAGTCCCCCATCTCAAAAAAAAAAAAATAGTGTGTATGGGAGGGTAACGGAGACTGTGCATGAGGGCAGAGTCATCGATGGGACATGGGAGCAAGACCAGATGAGACCTATCACTAAGAAAGGTGATTCTACTCCAGCCAAAGCCTCACCCACTCCAACAGTTCCATGGCCAGTCATTGTGGGAAAGCCAAATTGACCATGGCAAAGTGGGAAGATGTAGAAATGAATTGTCTTTGTGAATGTTAACACTACTACACAATGGCTGAGAAAAAAATTAGTTTAATCTTGGCACCTGTGGTAATCTGCAAAACTACAACTACTTAAGGCATAATTTGAGACATAGCACTGCTCTAGGCACAGAACAACACAGCACTTGCTACATTTACCAGAGCAGTCTATTAAATGAGTAGTTCCTGCGGAAACACAGCCACCACATCCACACCCTTGTGAGGGCTTCTCCCTATGAGTCTAAGAGTAACCTATGGCTGGCTTTAATGAAGAAAAGTGCCACCGATGTTGTATAAACCTGTGGATCTCAATGTGAAAAGGGCCTGATCATACAGACTCTGATTTTCAGTCATGGGAGCTTGATCCAAGAATGGTCCTTATGGAGAGGCTACATGGAGTGGAGGACCTAAGATCACAAGAAGAGTGGGCTTCATCTCAGCTGGTGTTCTAGCCAAGCCTAACTCCATGACACTATTGCTGAATAGAGCCACAGTACCACATGGAAGAGCTAGCTAAAAAATAACATCACTGAGTTCAGCAAAGATTGTGAAATTGTCACAAATAATAGAATGTTATTTGGAGTCACATTTTGGATCTGCTCATTGAAGGAGTCATATATAACCAAAGCATCATTATGCTTGTTCTAAGTCCTTACTGCCAGAAAAGTAAAAAACGTGTAAGTTCGGAGTTCTGCAGCATCTTCAACCCACAGACCCTCACAAAATCCTCGTCTCCATTTTCAATAGTGTAAAGAGGAAAAATGGAAAAGATCAGGAATAGGAGCGTCAGTGTGGCTCTTCCAAGAAGCACAGCACACAGTCAGGAAGGGGATGTCGGGAGAGCGGAGCCTCTCTAGCCCTCAGCTGCAACCCATGCCATTTCTGTAAGGTCATATGACTAAGAAGTCGCAGAAGTCTTTAGTGTAATGATGATTATGAAGGAGTTAAAGGTGCTATGACTGTCTGTACAGCCTTCTAATTACCTCATTTCACACTCTCAGTTATTCTCAAGTCTTTAAGGGACTGGTGAACAATAAAACTGACAGCAGAGAGTCCCCACTTGACACCCAGAAGGACAGACATTCAGAGCTCTTGCCACTTTAGAGTTCCCAGATAAGGATTTTCTTGAGTCACCTAATAACAAGGTCTCTGGGCTCCTTCCCATTGTCCCAGGAGCTAGTGCCTGTCCAGGCACCTTACAAATAAGCAAGTCTCACCCTACCCCAAAAGACTCATGATGGAAACACTTTAATGAAGCAGACTTAATTTTTCAATCTCACCTTTGTAACTTGGTATAAATGAGCTATTCTTCATTTCTTGTAGCTTGACAGGAACAAGAAAGTGTACCAAATCATTAATTCTCTAATTTGCCCACATAACATAAAACCAGCTGGCTTTTAATATTTAATTAAATTAGTGTGCTCCCCAACTGAGTTCTAATATTCCAGCTCCAATTTTCAACACAAAGCTAATATAAAACCAAAGAGCACTGAGTGATGTGGAGAGGCAAAATGTGACCTTGGTAGGATAATGTGAAGGTGTCTACAGATGAAAAGATTTCAGTCTCTTTCTTTTTTTTTTTTTTTCTTAAGCAATATAAGATGTCCAGAGTTAACATTTTGATTAAAAACATTACATTCTCTTTTAAGAAATAACATCATGTGGTAAAATGCTTGTGCATTTGGGACTGCTTCTGTTTATTAATTAATTCACTTCCCAACCAGGCACTCTCCAGCCTCTTGCATGTAGACATCATAGCTGGCTCAGGGAAATGGGTGAATTGTATTATCGAGACTCCCAGAGCAGCTGATTGTCTCTGCTTTTTGGCGACCTTGAAGGTGTGTGTGTGTGTGTGTGTGTGTGTGTGTGTGTGTGTGTGTGTGTGTGGAGAGAGAGAGAGAGAGAGAGAGAGAGAGAGAGAGGTATCTTAGACAGATTTAATCTTTGAGCTTCAGTCCACTGTCTACAAATGAGAACCTTAGCAACTTCTCACTCATGTAGATGAATTCACATCCTGTCTTAGGCAGAGGTATGTGGACTGTAGAGTGGACAACCAAGCAAGGAGAAATTGGGAGTGTTTTGTGCAGTTTTCATTCCTGCAGTGTGCATTTGTTCTTATAGGAAGCAACCAGGAAAGGGTCATATTGGGCCCACATGTTTTCTAATTGGTTGCTTCTCACACAAAGTCTGGTTGCTTCAGTCTGACCTCAGAGTTCGATATGGGGCCTTTGGTTTGTAAATCCTATGAAGTTGTTGCTGCCTTGCATCAGGTCATCACTACATGTCAGTTTGCATCTTGATTGGATTAAATTGGATTATGCCAAATCTAGGGAAATTATTTTTTTTAGTTCCTCATGGTGTCTGAAGCCCTGAAAAGAGAATGAAGTGGAGGTAGTGTTTTTTGTTTGGTTTTGTTTTACATCTCTAAAGCTATATACCTATCTCTTTAAATATACAAATCTCTTTTATAATTATCTACAAACACATCTACCTTTAAATATCTATGTATGTATCTTGTTGATTCTATTTCTCTAGGGAAACACTGAGTAATGCACACATTTTTAATTGTCTGCAATTATATTGATGCTATTTTATTTTGAAATTTAATATAACATCATAAGGATTGTTTCCTCTTATTACATACTCTTAATGGATGTTCTAATGGCCCATAATTAGGTGGGCTCATTAAGATGCCTTCCCCATTATTCCCTTTGTCTCAGCTATTTGGACCTCATACTAGTTAGAGGACAGCTACTGGAAAGAAAAGATGATGAAAACATACACAAGAAGAGAAAAAGCAGGTATAGAGAAGAGAGGGAGAAAAGAGCACAGAGAGGCCAAGGTCTAGAGGAGAGAGAATAAGATCTACATCAGAAAGCACCTTTGAGGGCTTCAAATTTCTGTTGTCGCTGAGACTTGAGCAGTTACATAGTTTACAATTTTCTTACTGGATAGCAGTAGTAGCATGGTACCCAGAACAACAGAAAAGTTAAACAACATGACCAAGGCCACAGGGTCTCTCCTGTGCAGCTGGAACTAAAATTACTGATCATCCTGCTCAAGTATAATTTTTTTCATTCACTTATTTTTTTTTAAATGCAAGCCTTTACTCTGGAGTTCTGAATTTCTAAAAATTATTCTTATTGAAATAAGCAGCTATGTCTCCCAATACAGGGCTTGGAGAAACCACTGTTAGATAGTATTAGAGTACATCTGTCTTTCAACTTCTGAAACTAACCAAATAAGTCATATTTATGTCCTTTTTTCCCCCATGTAATCACAATACTTAGTAGTGTTTTGCAAATGTGTCTAAAACTTAAGAGAAGGAATGAACTGGGGAAAATATTACTGCTCCACCCAGGTTATTAGTACAATAGTGTTAATATTGTTTTACTGTGTGGCAAAGAGAAATGAAGAATTCTACCTTTATATGAGGACTGAATTCACAGGGACAAAACAAGATGTCCCTCCTGGAACAATGTCCTGGAAATGGAGTCTCCAACTCACTTCTCCTACAGGTGGAAAGGCTTTAACTGTCACACAACTTTTCAGGATACAGAGACCAAATGTAGGGATCTCTTCCTGAGTGACATAGCTAAGTCTCCCAAAAGAGGAGTAAAATCTCCCAACTGGGAGACAAGAAGGACACCAGAGATGAGGGAATATGTAATGTTCTTTAGAGAAAAACCTATCCCATAAGCAAACCCTTCCCTATATACATCAAAAGTATGACTAATTTGTGATTGGACTATGACCTCTGCCATCCTGCACGCTATATTGTTTTTTTTAAAAACTACAAAAGAGTAGTGATATGATATTAAGTAAATAATACCTATATGCCATTTCTGTTGGGGAGAATTCAGCACAGCAGATCCTCAAAGAAATAATGGTGACTTCCCTTCAACCATCTCTCCAGGACTATAGTGGCAGGGAACAGGATGCAGAAGAGTGAAGGATCTGTGGGCACAGAGCATGGAGTAGTGGAGGATAAATGGGCACAGAGGATGGTGGAGTGGAAGATAAATGGACACAGATCATGGAGGAGCAGAGGATCAATGGACATAGTACATGGAGGAGTGGAGGATCAATGGGCATGGAATGTAGAGGATCAATGGGCACAGAGCATGGAGTGTAGAGGGTCAGTCTTCTGAATACAGCTCATTATCCTCTACCACCACTCACGTTGAGTACAGAGTTCCCTTCAGCATAGCAAACAGAACCTCTCTCACCAGGCTGTGAGCATGGAAAACTAAGGGACCCGCTGAGCACTTACAAACCTCTCCCGGAGCTTGGCAACAGTTAATTGAACAGACTACACTGTCATTAAAGAACATGAGGATTTTTTTTTTTTTAAATTTCAACATTAGCGCTGAAAAGCTTCTCCTGATTATGTTTTATTACCTGGTTTGTTAAGCATCTATCGTAAAGTGCTGTTAAATTATAACGAATTAGACTTCTTCCTCAAAAGTGTCACTGAAATGTACTTAGCAAGCTCATCAGTGCCACAAATATGTAATTATTTATTTTATTAAGGAGTTTTGTTGCCTTGACATATCACAAAGTACTTTTTCATTATTTTTTTCGTAAAATTTTTAAATGATTATAGAGCATGGAGTTTTTTAATGTGGTTACATTCTCACAGAACTCCAAAGTTCTGAACAGTTTCTTGCCCACTTGAATATTTGTTTACAATTGTTTACCTTTGATATCCAGATCAAAGACCACAGTGAGAATTTTGTTAAGGGTATAAAACTTCTTTCACCCAAAATAATATAAACAGAGTTTGTTACATAAACCTTCATAAGTTCCCTGGACCCCTAGAAGGTTTCCTTCCATGGAATGCTAGTAAACAGATTCAGAGTTAAGGGATTTTTTAAAAATCTCAATAAATACATACAACAATGAATTTTCTAATACACTTGCACTTAATGTTTTCAAGTTACACTGTATTGAGGGAGGTGGCAACTGCCTGTCATGTACTGGCAAAGAAGTTCAAGGTCATTCTCAGTCTTTATTTTGTTGGCTCGAAGCAAACAAATAATGTCCTGTGCTCTTGCCATCTTCTGTCAACACAAGACATGTTGTCTTACCATGTCTTACAGGAGAATTTTACATGATAAAAAAAGATAAGTCATTGCAGCATCGTCAAGAGAAAAACAAACAAACACATGCATCTTGGCCAGCTTATTGAGGAACTGTTCAGTGCTAGACCATAATAAGCATCTTTCTTCCTTTGTTCCATTCAACCTTCACAACAGGGACAGAAGCTGCTGCTTCTATCCATAACTTACCCATCAGGGGATTGAGAAGGGCACAAGAATTTGGTAAATAACCAAGCTAATAGTCCTTTTTCTTTTCCAGTTACCAGATGGCATTCCACTTTTCTTTTACACCTTGGCATCTAGGCCCAAACTATCAGAACCGCACATATTTATCTATTTAAAGTTCTATGAAAGACGAGTGATTTTATTTTATTTTGGAGAAACAAATGGCCTATATCAACTTCCACCTACCCTTGATTTTGTGCAAATTTATTACAATAAATTATGAAACAAAGTGTGATAGTCCTCAATTCAGGTAATTTTAAATAGTCTTAAATCAAAGTTGTAACATACAACCATTGGTCCAGGAGAGAGGAAAAAGAAAAACAGTAAATCTTTTGCACAGTAAAATTATCACAAGGGTGTGTGGAGTCCTCTAGCCTTAAGGACTCTCCCCCCTTGAGTGGGGACTGCAAATCACTGGGTTATTGTATGGGATAAGCAGTGAGTCCATCAATCTCATGCTCATCATTTACTAGAGACTGATTTGACTTTGTAATCATGTGGCCCTCTGCTCACACTACACTGTCAGTGATGTGGAGGTCTCTAGAGAAAGCTGCAGACAGACTCAGGAAACATGCTGGTGGCTAAGTCTTCACAGAGTCTTAGATGCGGTTGGCAGTAGACGTGGAAGGGCAATTTTGGGAAGCGTCTTCAACATAATAGTGGCACCCAAGAGAATGTTCATAATATAAACCAGCTAGATAAAGGGGAATGCAAAGCAGAAATTGAGAAGGAAGTCTTATAAGCAGGAAATCAAGTGCACATATTTTCTTCTAAGGATGTAATACTCAGATACCTGCTGGGAATATAAATATGGAGCTAGATATGCCCATGGTAGTTATTCAGGTTAAAATTTGGGAATTCCAAACATGAGAAGCTTCAGTCCAGACTCACCCAATTACTTGACATCTCACCAAAATCTGCTGATGGGTGAATGCATACCATGTTTATTCAGAACTATTTATTCCTCTTCTACTTAACACCAAGGCTTGGCAAACTCTTTTTTTTCTAAAGCATTAGAGAGAAAATATTTTTGAGTTTTGTGGGACATTCTGTCTCTGTAACAAATACCAGACTCTGCCATTATAGCATGGAGGGAATCCTGTGCATGGTAATAGATTAAGCTGTGTTTGAGACAGCCAGCTAGATTCAGGCAGCAGATGCTAATATGCCAACCTCTACTCTAGATTTAAAACCCAGTTCTGCTATTTATTGATTTTAAGTTTGATTTAATCTCTCTCAACTGTCTTCTCCCCAATGAAGAATGCTGTTTTTTTTTCCTAATAGTATTATCAGTTTTCTCAGATAAAATTGAAAATGGTTTCTTGTAGGATATAATTTGGAGAATATCATTCTTTAGATATGTAAACTCATGTAAATAATAGAATAATTATATTCATGTGTGTCAACATATGTATATTGAGATGATTAATCTTGATTAGCAGTTTGACTGGATTGAGAGATGCCTAGGGGAGAGTTAAAGCACACTTCTGGGTGTGCCTGTGACGACATTTACAGAAAAGACTATCATGGGAGAGAAACCAGGTAGGAAACATGATGAGAAAGGCCCATCATGAGTATAGTCAGCAACATGTGTTAGGCTAGGGACACAGATGGAGTAAAACTGGAAGAGGAAGCCAGCCACAGCATGCAAGTCCTATGCCTGAGTAGTGCCCTCACCTGTGAATGTAGTACTCTAGTCTTTCAACACAGATGCCTGTCAGCTTCCTCACCTTTGAATCCTTGATTGGGACAATACCACTGGTTCCTTTGCTTGGAGGTATCCAACATGCAGGACTGACCAGCTACCAAGTTCTCTCTATCTTCCAATTACATAAACCAACCCAATAAATCTCCTTTGATAATTATATGTGTGAGTTGTATTAGTTTTGTTCTTGTAGATGTCCCTGATCAATACGTATATGATTTGTTTTTTAAAACTATAATGTATTACACACTATAGTATAGATCAAAACTGATCTCCATAATTACCCTTCAAAGAAGATATTAAGTGGCTCAAAAACATTAGGACGCTGGTGAAAGTTGGCTAGCTAAAAGTGGCTAAAATTAGTTAGTTGTTCATCAAAATCTTTATCTTTGTTTGCAACACAAGATAACTTGGAAAGGAAAAAAAAAAAGAGTAGCAGTCTTAAGACTTACAGATGCTTATCAGACCCCTAATGACTGATTGTTACACACAAAGACCAATGCATCCCTCAACCAGCATCAAAGACACTTCTTTTGCAGTAGACAGTGATCAACAGAGACAGACAACTGGTCAGCCTGCAAAGAATAAGACATTGTAGGATTATCAATCTTAAAAGGAACACATGAAACACACTTCTCCCCCCAAGTCTAGTGTGAAAGAGGCAGAGGAAAGAGTTTAAAACTCAGAGGCAGAGGATGACTACAAGAAAACATCTTCTGAACACAGAAGTTGTATAGATGAACTCACAGTGGTTGTGACAACATGCACAAAAATTTTACAAGTCAAAATCAGACCAAATTCCAGCATGGGCATAGGAGTTGTGCACACAATCCCACCCACAATCATGGAGAAATTAACAATTTCTAGCTGCAAGAAAGGGAAAAATTAATGTTCTCTAAGAGTGTCTTGACCCCTTAGTAAGACAACCACCTCCCAGTGGAAGACTACACATCCAAAAGTATTTGGGGCAGCACAAACTGATCTTGAAGGGTTACAAAAGACTAATAATAAGGAAAGGAAAAGAACACAAAGTTGGGTGGATAGGGAAGGGGGAGTAGCTCTGGGAAGAGCTGGGGGATAGTGAATATAATCAAGATATATTTTATGAAACTCAAAACTCTCAAAGAACTAATAATAAATTTGACACCAAAAATAAAAAATACACCCTTCCAGCCCAACTCCACATCAAACAACTCTCCTGGTTTGTGTTAGTTCTGTGACTGAGGGTATTCTTCAGTCACTGGCTTCCAACCTCTTGCTACACTGAATCATCTTCCTTTAAGCTCACCTCTACTCCCCATGTATTCAAGACCATCAACCACTTTTCATTTTATTTAAAAAATTTTCTATTCAATGTGCACATTCCTGCTTTTTTAAATGCACCATATACGTGGGCACCCATGGAGTCAAGAGAGGATGTCAGATTCCCTGAAAGTAGAGTGGCGGTTGGCTGTGATCCACTGTATGTATGTGCTGAGTCCTGAACCTGGGCCATCTGCAAGAGCAGCAAGTGCTCTTAACTCATGAACATTCTATGTAGCCTCTACTTTTTGTTTCTTGACTCACTTTCTAGGGTGACCCTTCTTAAGACCCTTCTCTATGGCATCCTCAAAGTTCCTCCCCCCATCCCCGCCCTCACACTGTAAGTCAAAACTCAAATGTCTATCCATCGGGGATGAATAACAAGCACAGTTGTTCCTTTCCTTATAATTCTTTCTGTACTATATATGCATTCTGTACTATAGCAAGCATGCAATACTATCTTATCTACAATAGCACCACAGATCTGTCCATTTTTGAAACTCATGGAAATGTGGCTTCTCTTTCATTTTCCCTGTTTTGATGGAAATGTGAACACAAGAAACGTAACAGTGATAAATAGTTCTAGACATTTGATACTAAAATGACAGATTGTTTCACAGTAGATGAGACTAAATCTACATACTCTGTATAGAGAAGCTGATCAATGCTCTGCAGGTCTAACTCAGACCTCCTATCTGGAGGTTTGTTCTCTGTTTTGACATCTTCAACTTCACAGCCACAATAACAGAATAATCTCCTCAGTGAATCCTTGTCCACTGTTGTACCTCTGGCCCCTCCTTGAGCTATGTCCTCTCTCCATTGTTATTCTTTACCCATCTCTTTAGCTACATTCAGATACCAGAAAACTTTCTTGGTAACTTTATTTTTACATGTTACATTATTCTCCACAAGATAGCTAACTATAAAATCCTCTTGTCAGCCTTATTTTGATATAAGTTTATTATGAGCAGTGACTTATTTCTTCCCAACCATGACACAGACACTTGAGAATTCTGTCATAAATATATTCTGATTCCCTAGTATTGAGACCTAAAATATGCAGTATGTTAAAATGTTTTTCACATAGTTTTATGTTTACATACAGCTTCCATTCTGCAGACTTCAACTTACTTTCTCCAATTCCTGGAAAAACTCTACAGCGCCAAAGCAGAAAAAGAACCTCCCAGAAGTAAATGGACCTTTCTTGAGGACAGGAAGCATTCACTGAGGTAGAAATGCCTGCCATACCCCTTGCAAACCATCAACTATCACACAGGACAGAATCACACAACTCAATTCAAACAGCTCCAAGTCTGGGAGTGCTCCTTGGGGTTTCAAAAAGGCCATATAATCAAAGGATGTCTTCAAGAGCTTTTACACTCAGAAATTTTCTT